>NC_140356.1:20241653-20348653 GCF_963514085.1 Chelon labrosus
AAGACAGAAGAGGAGGAAGAAGAAGGGAAGAAAGGGGAAGATAAATAGGAGACAAATGAGGAGGTACAGGTGCAAACAAAAGAGGAGGAGAAGAGATGGGGGAAAAAGAGGAGGCGACTACAAAAGGAAGAAGAGAAGAAGGAAAAGATGGAGGAGGAGGAGGAGTAGGGAGAGTGTGAGGAGTAGTAGGAGGGAGAGGAGGAGAAATAACAGGAAGAAGAAAGAAGACACTGAGAGGAGGAGGAGAAGACAAATGTCAGACATCGTTTCCCTTTGTCATCGTTTATTGTGTTTGAACAACAATCTGGCAACGTGGCAACAACAACCTGGCAACGTCAACGACTGATCCAAGACGTTGTGACGTTTTAAACTTCTCCTGTTGTCTGAATAACATGTGTTCATGGTTCTGAGTCGACAGAGACAAACTAACATTAACTTCTTCTTCTTCTCTTCAACACTCGACAACACGTCAACACAACTGGAAACATTTTTATTTTAGTTTTGAGAAAATTCTGAGGGAAGTTTTCCAGAGGCGTAAAATATCTCAGGTTACAGAAGAATATGGAAGTGTGTTCTACTGAGACAAATTGATCAAATAAAAGACGACGCCTGAATAAAACAGTAATGTGACAAAAACATTTTCTCCCATAAACAAAACTAATAAAGTCACATTTAAGCTTATTTTTCTCTTTATAATGAGAGATTCCAGATAACAGCAGATATTAGGACGTACAGAACGTACGGAGGCTCCTTCCTGACAAAACAATTACTCTCAAAACTATGAGATTAATGAGGAAATTAGAAGGCAAAGATATTTTATTTACAAAAAAGAAAAATGAAAAAAAAAAAAAAAAAAAAAGACATTTAAGAGAGTAAAATAATTGTTGTTAAAGCTGCTTATTTGGTTCATTTATTTATTTTTGGGAGGGGAGGGGTTAATGGGCTTCCGTATATTTTAATTCCTTTATTTTTAATTCACACAAAAATTAATTGGTTTCATTTCACGTGCAGGAATGAAAAACTAGTTTAATTTAATGGTTTTATTTGTTTTTTACTATTTCACATTAAAGCGCATATTTCCTTTAATATTAACATTTATGTCCCTGTTAGGCCTCCGTACATTTGTTTACCAACTGTTTGACAAAATAAAAGTGTGCTCCTTCACATTAAAAGCACAGGTACAGTTACAGTAGCACTGAGGTTACGTCACATGAGGCGTTTGGCCACCGCTGATTGGCCGCTGCAAGGTGGCGGCTCAGGCGTTGGTGGAGGTGGTGGCGCCGTCCTTCCTGCCGATCTGGCAGTAGAGCATCATGGCGAAGACCATCCCGAAAATCTGCAGAGAAGGAACTCGGTTTAGATTTGAATTCAGATTCAAATTCATTTAAATATGTCAGTGTGTGTGTGTGTGTGTGTGTGTGTGTGTGTGTGTGTGTGTGTGAGCGCCGACCAGGAGGATGGCGATGGCGAAGGCGATCCCCAGCACCACCTCCATGTGGCTCTTCATCAGCTCGATGACTCGGGCGGAGCAGTTCTGTGGGACGAAACCAGGACACGGTCACAGACTGTCACAGGGAACATGAGGTCTGGGTTTAAAGGGGTTCAGTGTTGTGGTCTCACCGTGGTGTAGACGCGGGACGAGTTGCAGTCGTTCGATGTGTCGGTGGTGTTGCAGCGACAGGAATCAGGGATCTTGGTCCAGTCTGCTGGTCCGTTCACGATACCACAACATCTGAGCTGCAGGAGAACAGAGACAGAGAAGAACTGAATTATTTAATAATAATAAACCGTCTTAAAGAACAGGAAGAAGCATCTGTGGAACCAGCTGCCAGGTAACGTTCAGGAGACGCTTCTAGTTTTAAAATGTTCATAGTTCATAGAGTAGCCTCGGGCGACCATGAGCCAGGCTCTCTACTGTTAGCTGGGAGGCTAGGAAGCTACAGAGCTGTCCTCTCCTGAATCAGCTGATCAGTTGCTCTACATATGCTCGCCCTCTGGTGGTGACCATGGTAACTACAGGCTGACTGAGAAGATGTTGAGAATGAAGTTGGCTTTGCTTCATCTTAAGTTTATCTGTGGTGAGTTGTTGGTTGAGGCGCTGACTCCTCCCCAGCAGGTTATTCTGTTTGCTGCTGATCGTTACCTCCCTCTGCAGCTTCTCCAGGTCTTCGATCACATCTTTTGGTTGATCTGAGAGTGGAAGTAGTTTCTGCAGACGCTCCTTCACCCAGTCATCCACCTACAAAACAAACACAACAGAAACAACAACATCAAGCTGGATCCTCCCTCAGCTGACCCGAGGTCAACGTCACCTCCTGCCTTACCTTCTGCTCCTCCACGGCTCCCAGGATACCCGCCGCCAGCAGGAGGATGAAGATGACGAGGAGGCTGATGAAGAACTGAGGGAACACAGACGGAACAAACAGTTACCTCTCAACATTATCAAGTTGTCCCAGTTAAAGGCGACAGGTGAAGCAACCATTTACGACAAAACCCTAAAGGAATATCATCTACCTGCCTACATTACCCACAATGCAACTTGACTACAGTTTGGTGCGTGGTTGTTCTGGCTAATGTAGCGTGTAGCAGAGATGGTTGAGGTGCTGTTACAGCAATATGTCAACATTCTTTTCTGTTTTAAGGTTTGTGGACAACTCCGTTGATCAGGTTTAACCCCCCCGGCCGTGGATGACACTCTAGTCCAGGGGCAACCCTCTAGTCCCTAGACAACCCTCTAGTTCTTGGACAACCCTGTAGTCCCTGGACAACCCTCTAGTCCCTGGACAACCCTCTAGTGGCTGGACTATCCTCTAGTTTCTGCACAACCCTCTAATCCCTGGACAACCCTCTAGTGGCTGGACTATAGGGCTGAACGATATATTGCATTTGCGATAATATCGCGATATGATCAAGTGCAATTTTCTAACCGCAAAGGCTGCGATTATACCCTGCTCACGTTGTAGCGCCCGCAAAGTCATAATCACAAAACACACCTCCATTCATGGCTTCCTCCGTCATCCACCCACATTCATCTCCTACTCCAATGGAGATAATCCACCGATTCCCGCGTAGTTTGAATCCGTCCTCCAGGAAGGACATTTATGATGAGCCCCCGCCGATACCGTTCCAGTGGAGCAAGTCCGACTCTGACTGACTGACTGACTACGTTAAAAAACTTCGGTACCGTGAGTACTCGGTGTGCATTTTTGTTTTGTATGTGCCGTTTGCTGCACCGCGACGAGAGGCGCTCGTTATTTTGAGTTATTTCCTTATTTTGTGTCGGAGCCCGCGGTAAAACCCGGAGCGGAGTTTTGAGTTGTTGTTTTGTGGGGGCGCAGGTACTGGACTGAACTGTGATTTTGTGGAACACTGAAACAGACTTTTCCAACCGGACTGAACTGAAATTAAGAGACGGACTAAGGCGCACCCTTTTTTGTGTGTTTGTTTTGGCACTGATGATCATAATTGTGGTTATTATTTTGTGTCTGTTGACTAATTATTTTTTTGTTCTGTTTTATTTTACGTTGTCAGACTTGACTCTGACTGGCACCCCAACATTAAAACGAGTCAAACCCGCTACAACGTGACATGCGCGTGTAAAACGTGTGAGCAAACGAGGTTGTCTAATCACAGAGGCTGCTCTCTGGTCACGTGACAGTATACTATTGTGTATGTTCAAAATACTATTGTGATTGAATTAGTCAAATAAAAATGTCAGTCATCAATTCTTGCATCACCTCATGTCATCATAACAGGTCTGGCTTCCAGGAAAGAACCGTTTCTTTTTAATCTAATACAGTGTTGGCCATACTATATGATGTATTGCTTGTCTTTGCTTAATAATACAGAAGACAAAGACCTTTAAAATCGCATATCGCATCGCAATCGCAATATTGGCATGAAAAATCGCAATTAGATTATTTTCCAAAATCGTTCAGCCCTACTGGACTATCCTCTAGTTTCTGCACAACCCTGTAGTCCCTGGACAACCCTCTAGTTTGCTGGCAACCCTGTAGCCAGCAAAGCTCAACTCATGGAACAAAACTATTTTGAAATGTGGCCACTTTCTTAAAAATCTGACGAGTCAAATAAATCTCGAAACTTTAGGAATGTCTTAAGCTCGTCTAAAGGAGGTAAAAAAGAAAACAAAGTATGATGAAAAAAAGATTTCAGACACTGGTGAGAGTGCAATACTTTAGTTTCAGCATCAACACCAAAGTAATACTAGAACAAAGTACTGAACTATATCACAGTCTACATTCTGAAGATCCTTACCAACAGCAGCAAGCAACGGTTCTCTCTGATGGCTCCACAGCAACCCAGGAAGCCGAGCACCATGATGATCACCCCGATGGCGATCATGAGGTCGATGCCAGGAAGCGCTTCATTAGTGATCTGAAGACAAAAGACAAACGAGATTTACTGGTTTTGGAAGAAAGGTTCCTGGGGTCTACATTGGTCTGGATGATTCCGTTGATTCCAGGTTTTCACAGGCTACGTAAAAGTAGGACGTTGGGTCCAGACTAATTCAAATAACAAATTGTGCGACTTACCTTGTTTCCATCCTTTTCGACTTTCAGGTAGATGGAGACGCCCAAGATGATGCAACCGCTCAGCTGGAGAGAGAGAGAGAGATTAAATTAAAATGAGAAAACAAACTTAACACATGTGGCGACATCTGGTGGAAGTAGGAGCATGCACTAGATAAACATGAGACTGACTTCAACATTATTATCTTATTATTATCTGCAGAGCTGTTGTCATAGAAACCCTTCAACATAAATGATGTTCTGCACCAAAGTTGAACAAATCTGTGACTTCACACTCTGAGTTGATCTGATTTTTATCGTTTGTTAAAAATAAATGATTTGTGGAAAGCCAGAGATTGAGCAATTGAAAATGCAATCAAGAGTAGTTTAGAACATCACAGTTATACGTGAAGTGAGTTATGTCTTTGATTGATTGGAAATAAATCAAGTTAAACTGCTTTTAATCTTACTACTGTCCATTTGGACTGAGAATAGTTGATGACTGCGTTGATTTAGGCAACAAAAAAGAAGAAACCACACAATATGCTGCTCCACTTAACATCAACTCTTCATGTCTGTTAGATGAATTAGCATTTAGCATCCTCTGGCAGTCAGTTTCTTTGACAGTTGCATCATTATGTTCACTTCTGTGCAACTCATAAGAGGGTAACAGAATATCACTACATTCAGACCTCATCTGTTTGAACCAAACGATAAATCAGACTCTTCAGAGTAGATCCTGTCGAGGACACCCTGAACAAACCACCGCCCATCTCTGCACTTTAGGACCGATAAGTGATGTGTACTATTCAACACAATTAGCCGCCACAGACACACTGCTGCCCGTCCGTTATGTTCCATCAATATTTCATCGTGCAAGCATACGGCAGGAAAAACAAGAGATCACTCAGAGGATAACGCCATCAGCGCTTCCATGGAGACCAACACCGAGCTGCTAATTCACAGGAGAGAATTAAATAAAAAAATGAAGATAAACGTATCAGGACGTTGTTTCTACTTTGTCATATGTTTGCTTTGTGGAACGTTTCGCGCTATAAATAAAAACCGTGAGACAAACAATGGATTCGAATTGTGAATCAACGGAAACAGACCTGACAGAGAAGACAAACACCGACATACATAGCACCACACCCTGAACCTTCCAATAAATCACAGCATGTCCAGGTTGTCATTGTTCTCTGAGTCATTCCTCCAAATACAAACCAGACCAGAGAAACCAGAGCAACCGGACTCCAACGAACGAAGCTTCAGTTATTCAGCTACAGTCCTAAAACACAACGTTCAAATGATCTGTTCATGAGGAGGGTAGCAGTCAACGAGATCATAACTGAGAGGAAATTAATCTGGATTACAGTTATTTTGGATTATATTTTAAATTAGATTAATTGGTGCGAGATCAGGACAGGATCAGAGTTGAACAGGATTACATTTGATGTGGATTGCAGTTAATCAGGATCAGATTTGTTCAAGATAAACGGGGCAAGATCTGAACAGGATTGGAACTAATCAGGATTAGGCTGCATTTAATTAGGATTCAGTCTAAATTTGGATCACAGTTATTTAAGTGTAGATGTGAACACGATCCGAGTTAATTAGGATAAGGTTGTGTTTAGTGAGGATTGCATCAGATTTGGTTTACAGTTAATTCAGATTAAATTTGATTTTCAATACAGTTAATCAGGATAACATTGAATAGGACCATATTTAATCAGAATTCGGTTGCATTTGAATTGGATTACATCTGATTTGGAGTACAGTCCATCAGGATTAAATAGCTAGCTGGATAGATGGATAGATGCTTTATTAATCCCAAACTGGGAAGTTTCACATTCAAACTCTAATCAGGATTAGGTTGCAGTTAAACAGGAGTACATCTTATTTGGATTACAGTTCATTATATATCCATGTACATCTGACAAATACCAAGTAGAAGACGAAGGATGAGATAATATATAAATAATATTAATTTATTAACAGCTACAGTAAGTATTGATGTGGGTCCTACATGAACATTCTGTGCCAAAGATCAGTTTCAGCTGTTTGACTTCAAAATATTATTTAAAATAATTCAGTATTTTGTGGTTTATATTGTAGTTTTCTCGCTGATATTTTAAATAAATTGTAAATACATTATTTCAAAAACAAAATGGCTCTTTAGATTTAAACAAAACATAAAACATCAGGACAAACGATGATGATGATGATGAGACATGTCCTCATACAACAAACGGGGCAGAAGGTCATGAAACTGGACCAGACCCAGAATCAGATTCATCCCCAGTCTATTGCTCACTGTGGGCGGGTTTCACCTGCGCTATCGCTAGAAAAACAAAAACACCCCAACAAAGCTGATGTTTTTCTTTAGCGGTTGCCCATGGTTACAGGTCACGTACGTCACAAACACTGAGAGAAAAGTTTCCGTTCAAAGCTGTGGATCTTTGTTTAATCATCGAGTCGGATCTGGGAGATTCAGGCGTCTTCAGAGAAAATCCACAGTGATAACTGAGCTATACAGGTCTAGAAAACAAACACACCCAAGAACACAACGTCACATCAAACTAAGATCAGAAAAACAACTAGAAACAGGGTGGGAGGTATTTGGACGTGAGTAAATCCAGGAGTACGCTGACTGAGATCGGGACAGGATCAGAGTTGAACAGGATTACAACTGATTTGGATTACAGTTAATCAGGATTAGATATGAACAGAATCAGAGTTAAACAGGATTAGGTTGCAGTTATCTGATGTGGATTGGAGTTAATCTTGATTATGTTGTATTAAATTAGGATTGCATCCAATTTGGATTACAGTTAACTAGGATTATATTATATTCACTTGGTTAAATGTTATCACGACAAGATCTGAACAGGATCGGAGGGAGTCACGATTAGGTTGCAGTTAAGTGGGATTAGACCTGAACGGGATCACATAATCTAGTCAGGATTTCAAATGACCAGAACTAAACTAAAGTGGATTACAGTTAATCTAGTTAATCACAAGGAAACATCTGTTCAGGATAAAATTTGATCTGGATTGAAATTTATCAGGGTCAGGTCTGATCGTCATGAGAGTCAATCAGGATTCAAACTAATCAAGACCACGGATTGTTCACATCTGATTTGGATTAAAATGTATGAGGATTAGATTTGATTTGAACAAGATCTCACCTAGGTTGCGGTGGATCAGGATTACATCTAAATTAAGATTTTTAAACGACCAGAATAAAAATAAACTGAATTAAAACCTATTTGGATCACAGTTTTAAACAGGTTTAAAGTTAATCTGGATTACAGTTTCATTATCTCCCTCTTTACCTTTAAACAAACGCCTTCCGTTGGTTGTTTCGGCCCTTAAACCAGTTTATATGATCTAAATACTCAGTATCTTCCTCTAATCTGCACCGTGGTGGGAGTTTGTCAAACATGTCATGCTGCCAGTTGCATACCAAGAATTCATCATTCATCATCTACTGTTTTTTTCCAGGTAAAGCGTAGACGGTGGTTCATTCCTCAGCGTTGACTAACAGGTACACAGTAACACAGTAGTACTGAGTTATTGTGTAACTGAGACACTGTCATTACACAACTACCACATAAAATCACAGCCACTAATCACTGCGGTGTGTTTGCCATCGGCCCACTGAGCCTGAAAACCACCCACAGAGTCTGGGCCTCTTTGAAGTTTATGTGGTTTAACAGGTATTAGATAAAGTCACTTCTTGTGGGCTGATGATTGATGGTTACATCCTTAATTAGACATTAATATGGGATCATCCTAAAGTCACTGAGGTCAATTTTCTAATTATTGTGGTAACAAGTGGCCTCTTGGAAAAAAAAACACTCCTACTTAAAGATTTATTCTTGTAACTTGTAACTTTGCAGCAGTTATAGGTAGACTGATTTCCTTTATATCTAAGAACATGGACGGATTATAGAGATAGTTTGACGGTCGTTTGTAGTCATTCTTGTTGTAGTTTTAAGACACTTCCTGGTTTGTTTTTCATCTGGAGTTGTTGATGTGCACGTCCCATAGACTGTAAAAAAAGTGGACGCCATGACAGCTCCTCTAAAGTGAAGCCAAAATATGTGGAGCTCCCTGTCATTTTTTTAGTTATTGAACGCTATAAAAACAGTTGCAATTGACAACCGCTCTGTGATGAAATGCCTGCAGAACTTTCCCGTCAGCCCAGCTTCCATACGATGGCATGCTAATGCAACAAACCATGTACATCGGCAAGTTAGCGTTGTTCCTAGCTAAGAAAAAATAAAAGTGCAGTGGTCCCGTAGGAACGTCAAAACGTTTGAAAGCTACTAAATGAATCAACCTCGAGGATCTAAGGAAAAGATGAAGTTTTTTAAGTGTAACTCTTGTTTAGCACGACTGTAAGTTGATTAATGTAATTAACTAGCTAGCTAAAATAACACCCCAACGTTAGCTCTATGCGGGAAAAAAAGGCGACAATCTGTAGTCGGCATTTACAAAGTCTGAGTCCATCATGGTGTTTGCTTTAAAATATAAATTCAGTGTATAATATAATGTCTTTGTAACTTGAGGTGGAGCAGAGTGAATGATTAACCAATCACCAGAGAGTCCAGAGGAAGTGTGGGCGGGGCACTGACAACGTGGCTCTAAACTCTAAAGATAATGGCTTATTTTTTTGACCTTTTTTTTTTTCTTTTGTTTTGCTGTCCAATGAAGATCATCATTTGTTTCCAACCATTTTCATCATCTATTTAAGTTTAAAAGAACCCAAACGTTCACTATATCACAGTCTTGTTTTTAAAACGGCCTGGCGCCAGTTTTCTGCAAATTTGCCCAACGTCTCGACAGAAGCAAATTTGTAGCAGGCAACAAACGTATTCAGTTACTGTCCATCAAAACATTCCCTCCACTCGGATCCTCCATTTCCTCTTGCTGCATAATTAATGGCCCATATGAGCACTCTGCACTCTGGCAGTGGGCGTTAATGTGCAGAGACTGATGGTCAAAGGTAATTGGTTATCTCCCTTCTCTCATCGGACGTAAAGCCATGACGTGTTCAGTGTTTACATGCAGTTGGTCTGTGCAGAGTTTTAGTCCGACGGAGAAAACCAAGAAGAAGAAAGAAGAATGAGTCACAAAGAGTCTTAATCTACAGTAGCTCTGATAACTGATGTTTGAGTGCAATGATCAAATACGACAGCAGAGCTCACTGTGATTGTGTTTCTGCAGAAGCATCACTTAGCAACTAAAAGCTACAGCGGAAACCTAAGTTAAAAAAATAAAAACCTACACTACAGTAAATGGGATTTACAGTAAATAAACAAAGCTGCTCCGCCCTCGCCGTCATTAGGTAAACACAATCACGTCCACTGAGAGGCTGGAATCATGTTAGCATTGATCTAACATGGTTTCTGGGAGCGTAAGTGGAGAACCGAAATAACCCCGGCTCGTTTTAAAACAGGACACACCGATAAAGGTCTGAAGGAAAACCTGGAAGCAGAGACCAGGAGCTGAGGTTTAGACAGATTTAGTAAGAGTGACGATCAAGTCTGCTCTTTTATTTATTTTTAAATGCTGTTGATTTATGACGGGATCCGCAAAAACAATCTTTAAACTATAAATCTATGTAGGAAAACTACAAAACTACTCAACGTGTACCTGTACAGAATAAAACTGCACAAATTTAATGCAGCTGGAGGAAATATTAAATAAATTTAAAAATAATAAAGAAGTAAAACAAAATAAGATGAAAAATACCCAATTACTCAGCAGGAATGGTTGACAAGGAATTTAAATAATTCACAAAATACCTCATTTCTGATTAAATTTGATTTTTAATGAAAATCTCGAGCCACATTGATGAAGATGGAGCTTTTGACGATTTCCATAAAAATAGGATATGACGTCTAGTAGCCAGAGGAAAGGCTTGTTAAGTTGGTAATGTGTGAGGGGATGGTTGAAGATCCTATAAATGTTATGTTAATGGGATGAATAGTGGCGATAATAAGTGGAGGGAAGTAAAGATAAACTTTTGGAGAACTCTTGAGAGATGAGAGCAAACTACAAACGGCTTGTCCACATTCATGAAACTGTATTTCTGGTTTGACTTCCCCTCATAGTATCTGTATGTGTGGAGGAAGTAAAGAAACTGCATTCGAGTCTGGTAACGCAACATTTAGATTTCATTTTGAGGCGTGTTTCACCGACACAGTAAAAACCAAAACCTCTACATCAACTGGACGGTCTGACCAATCAGAGACATTTAGTTGGGAACAACTCTGTGTATATCAGTGTTACTTAAGCCCCGCCCATATGACCTGATTGGCCCGGCAGAGCCAGAACTGGTTCCCAACCGGGTCACCTTCCAGGCTACCTCAAGACAGGTGAACCAAGCCATCGCCTGAAGAAGGGCAGTGAAAATCATAAACCTTCTTAAACCTATGAAGGTCCATCGCCCCTAGGGGCCCCGTCCTATTTACCCTCTGACAGATTATTCTACTTTGGACGGGGGTTCCCAACCAGGGGCCGTCCCAGAACCTAGGATTGGTTTGATGAACTCTAACTTTCAGATGACCTTTCTACTCCAGTATCTGTACTGTGTGTTCAGCTATTTTCCGTCAGCCTGTGTGTTATGGTCAAACTGACGCTGTTCAGCCAACGTTGTCAAACTGGTTATGGTTTAAACTGCTGTGGCTCAACAAAAGCCTCCAGGATGAACAGACAGCACCAGACAAAAATGGCACAGTTCAGCCAGCTTCAGAATAATCAATGAATGACAGAGCCACCACCACAAACTATTCTTTGATTGGCTGCAGCGTGCTGCAACAAGCCTATTGTTATTTAGAGTCCAGACCGGGGCGGAGGTCTGATACGAGGCCCCAGATGAAAAGATAAGGCGATGGTGTAAAGCTGGCCGATGCTGCCACGCCCTGAAACTCAACAAATGTTTGTGGAGGGAGAGCCGCCGACGCAACCTGTTCTACATCAGTGATTGAACTCACTGCTGCTTCACAGCACACACTCAAAAAACAGACGCAACAGAAGAAATTAATTCAAATAAAAGTAAAGAGACACTAAAAACTAAACCGCAGATTAAAATTCAAAGAAAACAGAAGGAAAAATAAAGAGACATGCTTTTAAAAGCTTAATGTCAGGCTCTGGAACCAGATTAAAACATGAATTCATGAGAAAACAAATCAATCTCTACAGAAACTCTGACGTTAACAGACTTTAAACTTATAACTCAGTGCATAGCTTCTGAGACGTTCAGATAAAGGAAGCTTCAGCTAATAAATCCAAAGTGCTGACGGCTTTAAAATCAAGTTATAAACACATTAAACTGGACTCACCCAGAAAAGTAGATTGAAGAAGAACAGCAGGTATTTGACACATTTGTTCACAGCCATGGTTTCTTCTTCTTCTTCTTTCTCTAGTCGTTGTTTCCTCCTCTGTAACGTCTATCTCTGGACTCGCTGCTTCAGTCGACACCAGATAAATATAGAGACGTCCCGAGGCTAATAAACAGACCGGTCTGCTCTACCTGTTTCCTCCCTCTCTGGGTAAGTCACTGTTCTCCTCCCCCTCTTCTCCTCCCCCATTCCCTCCTCCTCTTTCCTACCACCTGCTTTGTTTTCCTACCAGGCTTCCTTTATTCTTTCTACACCTCTTTGTTTCCTTCCAGTTTCAGTGTCAGCACATGAAAATCATTTAAAAAAATATATCTATCTCTCTCTCTCTCTATATATATATATATATATATATATAGATACACTCCTGATCAAAATTTTAAGACCAGCTGAAAAATTGCAAGAATTTACATTTTGCACTGTTGGATCTTAAGAAGGTTCTAAGTAGTGCTTCAAAATGCAAAAAGAAGAAATGGGAGTGAGACAAGAAAAAAGTTTGAGTAAGCAATTTATTGCAAACAACCATTAAACTGAAATAGGCTGTTCGTCAGCTGATCAAAAGTTTAAGACCACATCTCAAAAAAAAACAAAAACCCCCTAAAACAGAAATAAAATTTTCAAAAAAGGACTCAGTAATGAGTAGCTGCACCATTCGTGTTAATCACCTCAAAAATTCGTTTCGGCATGCTTAATGCTAGTGTTTCCAGGAGGCTAGTGGGAATGTTGCTCCAAGTGGTGAAGATGGCTTCACAGAGGGCATCCACTGTTTGGAACTGTTGTCCATTTTTGTAAACTTCCCTTGCCATCCAACCCCAAATGTTCTCAATTGGATTTAGATCAGGGGAACACGCAGGATGGTTCAAAAGAGTGATGTTATTTCTCTGGAAGAAGTCCTTTGTCAGGCGGGCATTGTGACCTGCAGCGTTGTCCTGTTGAAAAACCCAGTCATTACCACACAGACGATGGCCTTCAGTCATGAGGGATGCCCCCTGCAACATCTCCACATAGCCAGCTGCCGTTTGACGCCTCTGCACAACCTGAAGCTCCATTGTTCCATTGTAGGAAAAAGACCCCAGATCATGATGGCGCCCCCTCCACTGTGCCGTGTAGAAAACATCTCAGGTGGGATCTCCTTGTCATGCCAGTAACGTTGGAAGCCATCAGGACCGTCAAGGTTAAATTTTTTCTCATCAGAGAATAAAACTTTCTTCCACCTTTCAATGTCCCATGTTTGGTGCTCTCGTGCAAACTCCAAACTCCAAAATTTTGTGCCGTTGAAGGAGACGAGGTCTTTGAAGACGTTTTTTGTTCTTAAAACCCTTCTCTCGCAGATGCCGTCTAATGGTTATGGGACTGCAGTTGGCACCAGTGACAAGCTTAATTTGGGCCAAGGATCGTCCCATGTCTTGACGGACAGCCAATTGGATCCTCCGGCTCAGGGCCAGTGAAATTTTTTTGGGTCTACCACTTGACTTTTTTTTCCCATAACCCTCAGGATCTTTTAAGAAGTTTAAAATGACTGTCTTACTGCGTCCAACCTCAGCAGCAATGGCACGCTGTGAGAGGCCTTGCTGATGCAGCTCAACAATCCGACCGCGTTCAAAGAGAGAAAGCTTTTTTGCCTTTGCCATCAGGAGGTCATGACAGTGGGGGCACCTGACAGAAAATGACACTGAATCCACATTTTTGCGATGATTTGGCCTTTTAAAGACTGTGGTCTTAAACTTTTGATCAGCTGATGAACAGCCTATTTCAGTTTAATGATTGTTTGCAATAAATTGCTTACTCAAACTTTTTTCTTGTCTCACTCCCATTTCTTCTTTTTGCATTTTGAAGCACTACTTAGAACCTTCTTAAGATCCAACAGTGCAAAATGTAAATTCTTGCAATTTTTCAGCTGGTCTTAAAATTTTGATCAGGAGTGTATTATTTTTATATAATACTTTAATCAACAAGGTCTAATGTCAGTATATAGTATTATCATATATATCATATATTATATTATCAGATTGCTACTGAATATTTATAATTTAACTGAATTGTGATGAGATGAGATGAGATGATGAGATAGTGAGATGTAAGATCATAATGAGATAGTGAGATATGATGAGATGAGATGATGAGATGATATTGCATGATAAGATGTTGAGAAGGTCAGATGATGAGATGAGGAGATGGTGAGATAGTGAAATGAGATGATAAAATTAGATAATATGCCAAGATGAAGAGATAAGAAGATGAGATGAGATGAATGATGATATCAGCTGATGAAATTAGATAATGAGATGCAAAGATGATACGATGATAATGAGATGAGGCTAAGATGATGTTAATGGTAAAATTATAAGATGTTTAGATGAAGAGATGAGGTGATGAGAAGATGACGAGATGAGAAGTTAAGATGAAAAGATGATGATAAAATAATTAGATGATGTGATGAGCCTTTATTTACCACAGTGGGGAAATGTTTATTGTTGCAGCAGCAGATACTTAGACTTCTAAATACTTTTCTGTGTACGTATGTTACACGACAATAAAATATCAGATGCAAGGTTGTGTTTTTGTTGACGTTGTAGAAAGGTTTTTAGGATTATTTCCTGTGTGTGGTTTCAAAGGGTTAAGTCCAGATGATGACGGTATCCTCGGTAGAAATTAACCCTTTCCAAGCAAAGAAACTCCTAAACTTCCTCCATCCTCCATGAAGTTATGAGTCTTTTCACACGTACAAAGAGCGCATCGGTTTCCCCGAGTTGACACAAAAAAAAGCTGAGTTGGAGAAATGTTGTAGAGGAAACTCTGGAGTAGCTGCAAGACACAAAGCTGACAGAGGTAAAAAAAAGTATATGTAAATTATACTGGAGTAAACCGTCAGCTTGTTTCAGAACACGTTCCTTCGTGTGAAACCACAAGTTTCAGCTCAACTTGTTGCCTTAAACAAATCCTCTTCAGTCCCCGTTGATAAACTCTACTGTGAAGCTTCAGTGGTTCATTTCTAAACTGGAGGACTGTTGTTTTAAGACAATGGAGAAAAAAAACTGAACCTCCTCTTTCTGTATCCTCCTCCCACAGTGTGTGGTGGAAGCACATGTAGGATACGCTGCCGACTGGAAGCTCCCGATGCCGAGTGTAAACCGGCAACAGAGCAATTCATTTGTCTGTTCATATCAACTGTACCAGGAAGCAGCACGGCCCACCGACACCCTTATTTGGAGAAAGTGAAAGTCTAATGCATGGACTTCAGTCGTGACGTAAGCGTCTGAGAAGAACAAAGAAGGAAGGACGGAAGGAAGGAAGGTCACCTCAGGACGAGCTGAAGAGGTAACATTAAATAGTTTTTAGTTCGTTAGAAGTATCCGGTTCTAGGTAAAATTAGCCCGTAGTACGGGTGGGTAATATGAAACTACTGTTACAGGGAGACAATACACTCACATGCCAGTTCATTAGGTACAGCCGTGAATACATCCTGCTCTAAATCTAGTCTTAATCAAGGTTCTGATGTTCAGCTTTAGTTTCTAATAACACAGAGAGACGTTGACTCAACTGTGTTTTAATTTTGTAGAACTTCTGAATCCTAACTTGTTCCAAAACAAGCGTCAAGCCCACCAAGTCAGTCCAGTTTAACCTGCTGGCCCCTCCCCCCCTCCGTCTATGTGGCAACACGCGTTATACACCGCTGGAAAGCTTCATTTCTTGATATTGAAATGATGTCCACCATTTTTAGGACACAGTCATGACTAGAGGCTCAGTAGAAACTTATGTCAGACCAGTTGCAAACACAATAATGTCATGTATTGAGCCTCACAGTATTGTAAGAGCAGGTAAGACTCCAACAAAGAGGTTCTGTTACGTAGCCAAGGGTCCAGTAAATGCAAATTAAAAAATGCAAATGTTAGAAGTGCATGTTTCCCACATATTGTCGATGATAACTTCAGTTAGCTTGCATGCATCGGCCACACCGTCTCTGAACGCTGACCTTTTGACTGACACCTCACTTGACCCAACAGACGACTATGTACCGTGTCTTTCTTGCACTCTTGTCACGCCAGATGCTATCTTTAGAAAACAAAAAACTGTGAAATACTAACTTTCTGTGGAATCATTGTCAAATTTGAAATAGGACTCGGTAAGACTTCAAGCAGTGGTCCTATTGTGGTTTCCAGTCCAGCTACAGTCATTTTAAAAGGCAAATATCACTGAAACAAAATTAAATTAAATCCTTGTTTTCAGTGTAATCAAACTCAAAATTACACAGTGACGGTAGCACTCAGAGAGATTCTATCAAAAGATCCCAAAAACATGGCTGTACTCCAAACAGTTCGGCTTTAAATTTACTACTTTACCATTTTTAGGCGTTTCAAGTGGAGCTCACAGGAATTTTACAAATGTACCTAATGATTTGCTTTTTGCTAGTTTCCACCAAAGGTCTGGGAACCTTTTCAGGAACCCTTGTGTTCATTTCGACTTGTGTAACCAGGGTATAGGTTTTATCAGGTGCAAAGTAAAGTAAGACAAAAACGTCAGTGTCCAACTTGAGCGTTTCCTCATGTTTGCGGAAAAAACGCCACCAGTTTCTTTTTGTTGAAGCTTCTGTTCTCATCGTCCAGGATCGAACGCGACGATGACACCTCAGGAAGAGCTCTGGAAAACCCTGGAAGACTTGAACGATGACCAATTCAAGCAATTCAAATGGTTCCTGAAGGATAAGGACATCACCGACGGTCTCCCGGCCATCCCGGTGGCTAGACTGGACGGGGCAGACCGGCAAGACACGGTGGATCGGATGGTGCAGGAATATGGCTGCCCCAGAGCTCGGAAGAAAACCATCATGATCTTAGAGAAGATCAGCAGGAACGATCTGGTGCAGCGTTTGTCAGAAACAAACTCAAGACCTAAATGTAAAATTCTTTATATTTTTTAAATCATCCAGAATAATAACTTTGAAAAGCAAACAAGAGACAAGTTGTGAGCTAATTGTGTTTCTTTCTCCTCCTGGTTTCAGGCCTCAGGAACGTCGCCTCGGTTCCTCCCATCAGTGAATACGAGAGAAAAAAGGCCAAACTGGAGAAGATGCAGGTGGAGATTAAGCTGCTGATTGAGGAGAGACAGAAGAAGATCAAGGAAATCAAAGACTCGGCCGAGATTAGCAAGAAATCTGCACAGCGCCAGGTTGACGACGTCTTGCAGGTCATTGATGTTCTGCTGCGATCTATCGAGAAGTGTCGGACTAATCTCGTCAAAGTGAACGAGGAAATGCAGAAAACAACACAAAAGCTGGTGGAAGGATACGTCCAAGAGCTGGAGAAGGAAATCTCCGAGCTGAACAAGAGAAGCGTTGAGGTGGAGCAGCTTTCAAGAAGCAAAAACCAAAACGACTTCCTGCAACGCTTCTCGTCCCTGGGTGGTATTCCACCCACTAAGAGTTGGACAGAAACCTTTGTCCGTCAGCCAACGTACGCCACAAGTGTTATGACCACTGTGAATCAGCTGAAGGAAGAGCTCCACAAAGAGATGGACATGTTCCTGAAGGACACGCTGAACAGAATCCGTGAGTTTGAAGTGGACGTGACTCTCGATCCGGACACAGCGTATCCTAACCTCATTCTGTCCGGTGACGGGAAACGAGTTCACTGCGGTGAAGTGCAACAAAACCTCCCAAACAACCCGAAGAGATTTAACCAGGCCATCAACGTCTTGGGAAAGCAGAGTTTCTCTTCGGGAAGGTTTTACTACGAGGTTCAGGTTAAAGGGAAAACCTCCTGGGATTTAGGCGTTGTTAAAGAGTCCGTCAGCAGGAAGGGGTCGATCAAGGCGAGTCCTGAGAACGGATTCTGGACGATAGGTTTGAGGAATGCTGATAAGTACCAACCTAAGGGTGTTCATCTTGCTGTGAAGAGTCACCCAGAGAAAGTGGGTGTGTTTGTGGATTATGAGGACGCGTCAGTTTTCTTTTATGATGCCGACTCTGCGGAACTCCTTCACCGTTTCACCAACTGTTCCTTCACAGAGAAACTCCATCCGTTCTTCAGTCCAGGGCTTCATCACGGTGGATTAAACTCCAGTCCTCTGGTCATCTCCTCAAGCAGGAGATGAGAGAGTGATGACTGAAAATAAACTGAGACAGGTTTTACCACTAGATGGAGCCATTTCACCCTCCGTTGAATTCAGAGGTGTTCTTTTCTCCTCAATAAAATGTGACAACATCATCCTGTGTGTTGGCTTTCTGAGTTAACTATACCACAAATAATTTAAAGACATTTACAGTGAGACAGAAGGGTCCAGCCGAGTAGACGCTGGGACGTTAGGACAGAGCCTGGTGTACGTTCACTCTTGGTTCAGTCGTTTTAATCTGGACCGAAGTAGAGAAGTCAGCCAAGTCTGATCTTTAGTAGTTAATTGTTCATAGGTCTCACCACGGCCCTGTAGCGTCTGAACATCTGAAGAAGATGATAACGAAGCAGTAGATGAGGAAGAAGTAGTTAAAGAAGAAGAAGATAAGGAAGAAGAAAAAGAAGAAGAGGAAGAAGTTGATGATGAGGATGATGAGCATAAGGATGAAGAAGTAGTTAAGGAAGAAATAGGAGATAAGGAAGAAGATGAAGAAGAAGTTGAGGAAGATGAGGATGATGAAGAAATGTGACTTTTATTTGAAGATGATGATTAATTTAGTAAATTTGCTTTCTAAACTAACTTCCCAGTGGCAAAGTCTTACTGAAGAAAATATGTCGCGACTGGAAAGACTTTAAACGTCTTTTATTGACTTAAATTAAAAAACTAAATGAGTTTTAAACAGCCTGCAGTATAAAAGGAAAATGTTCTAGTCATTTGTAATTTAAAATAGTTATATTATTATATTATAAATAATATAAGTATCAGGAAGCAGTGCTGAGATCTTTTACTTTAGTGGAAAAACAATAAGTTCAGGAGGAACAATAGGTACTTGACTTTTAAATTTAATTTTTTGGGATATCATCTAACATTTAATGTCCTTTAGTTTTGCTATTTAACTTTTTATTCAACAAAAACCACCAACATACTTTCTGTATGTTGAACAAAACTCAAATAAAGATTTTCAGAAAATAAATATCTTCTTTTCATTCTTAAAGAACAAGACTTTCTATAACAAATTAAATAAATAATATTAACAAAACGTAGAAAGCAGGACCTTGGCGTCAGTACTCTCGTCTGAAATGCTTGTTGACCTTGGAGACGGCCACGTAGACGGTGAGGCCCACCACGAAGAACTGCCCCTGCTCCCTCAGCCAGACCAGCTTCATCTTCACCTGGCCGTCGGGTTCCCGGTAGTCCATCAGGAAGTGGTCGCCGCCGTAGTCGAAGGGCCGCGCCTGCCCCGCCGGCGCCGCGCACACGGGCGAGCTGACGCACCAGAAGGGTTCCTGGAACTCGTCCAGCAGCGTCAGCGTCATGATGCAGCAGTTCTAAAGAAAGGAAGACGTCAGGGTGGATGTTGACTCAGTTATCAGGTTTTATTTGCGAAGGACTAAAGATTAAGATTATCTTTGCACCAAATCCAGTTTTTTGAGTTCTTTTAAGTCACATGTTGAGGCCTTGAGGACCAAAGATGGAGGTTTTGTTGTGGACGGACGTACCTCCACGGAGCCCTCCACCGCCTCACTCTTCCAGGGCAGACGGATGCTCCCGGACAGAGACCGGTGCTTGGACAGGTTGGTCCTGTGGATCACCTTCAGCTCCACAAATCCGTGTTTGATCTGAACTGATCACAGCCAAAATTAAAACAACAACAACAGACGAGACTGTTTCCTAAAACGTCAAAACGAATCCTCCAAGAACTAGAACCCAGAGGCTTCATGCTGTGATGCTAACCACCGCTAACGGTTGCTAACAGCCACTTAGATCTGAGCATTCATGGAAATCTACCTGTTTAGTTTTAGAGGTTTAGCCATTAGCATCACCATTAAGATCGCCTTTAGCGTCGCCGTTAGCATCTGCTCCGGAGTCTCTGTTGAGTTCTTTTCTTAACAACCACCAACAACCAGACTGACTGGAATAATCTACAGCATCTAAACCAGAACAGATGCTGGACAAGGACAACTATGCGCCGAGCGGCAACAGGTGCGTCGACAAGCCGGCTGCACGGAAAAAACTAAAGACACAAGAACATCCAGAGTCGTGGCGTTTGTCAGGTTTACCTGCTCGACAGGACAGCTGGCGGAAGTGACCCGACATGATCTCAGTGCAGGTGTTGTGCAGCGTGAAGTGCAGCGTGAAGCCGTGCAGACCGAACTCGGGGTCCGACTCGTCCACAGGCCGAGGGTCGGCGGGTTCAGAGTACGGACTACGGGGACCGAGAGAGGACGGCTGTCATAACTTAGCTAGCTAGCTCTGATGTTAGCATTAAGTTAGCCTTCGACACAAAGTTAGCTCGCTATAGAGACCAAAACATATTTTTCTACCAGGCTGTAGGGGGCTGTGGGGGTGAACTCACTTTTGGAGCCTCTAGTGGACGTTTGAGGAACTGCAGATTTATTTTTATTTCTTCAGCACTTCCCGCGTTAGCTTCACGTTTCAGACGTGGACGTTGCCGGTTGCCTGTAACTCACCAGACTGGAGATCCCAGCAGACTCTTCTCCACCAGCTTGTGGAAGTGAAGACAGACCATGATGAAGGCCAGTCTGGTCTGAGCCTGAACAACATGGAAGAAAAATAATGACGTACACTCAGAAAGTGAAAGTTTAATGCTCGTGACTTATCTGTTAATGGATGAAATTAACATTTATGAGTCTCACAGATGAAGCCCGACACCCAGAACCAACAAACACTAAGATTATTCTCATAGATGTTAACTGTCTATCAGATAAATGCAGCCAGAAATGTTAAATTATGAGAATTATGAAGGGAAACAAACTTACAGACCTTTAGTTTAAGGTATTTATTTAATTAAATGTGTATAAAATAATGAGCGGCTGTTACAGAGCATCATCTGTAGGACACTTACCCTCCAGATGCCGACGATGAAGCCCGGCGACAGAAGCCTCAGCTCCATGACTTTGTCTTTACCGATGAACCAATAGGGAAGAGTCGTCACGTCCAGCTTTAAAATCAGAGAACGCCACTGGTGTCTGGAGGAGGAGGAGGAGGAGGAGGAGGAAGAGGATTCAACTTTACGTCATGTTTCAGAGGAGGTCTGAAGCTGTGAGGTGAAACAGGAAGTGGATGGTACCCCCTGGCCTGGAGGCTCCTCCCCCTCGTGACTCCGTGGAGCTGGATGCTGCTGATGTGATGGTAATCTGGGAACCGGCCGACGCTCCAGCGGACGGCGACGGACGACTCGAAGAAGAACGCCCGGCTCTGCTGCAGCGTGGAAGTCCGACCGCGGCGATCGCTCAGCGTCAGCTCCCAGCTCACATTCAGGTTCCTGGGAAACAAAACAAAAACACCGACAACATTTAGAGTCTGAAAGAGGGAACGATGAAAAGATATGAAACTGATTAATGCATGAAAGAGACCAAGTATAAGAAGGACAGAGTCCAGGAAGGAGGAGAAGAAGAAGAATTATACCCACTTCTCCAGGGACCACTACACCACTGAGGAGGACTCACTCTGATCCTACCTGAGGACTCTCTCTCTCTCTCTGATCCTACCTGAGGACTCTCTCTCTCTCTCTCTCTTATCCTACCTGAGGACTCTCTCTCTCTGTCTCTGATCCTACCTGAGGACTCTCTCTCTCTCTCTCTCTGATCCTACCTGAGGACTCTCTCTCTCTCTCTCTCTGATCCTACCTGAGGACTCTCTCTCTCTCTCTCTCTGATCGTACCTGAGGACTGTCTCTCTCTCTCTGATCCTACCTGAGGACTCTCTCTCTCTCTCTCTCTCTCTCTCTCTCTCTCTGATCCTACCTGAGGACTCTCTCCGTCTGTCTGGGCAGACCGTTGTTGGGGTTGATGACTCTCAGTTCTCTGCGCCACCGGTTCATCTCTGGTCCAGCCATGTACCTCAAGTACTTCTTCTTCCAGTGACACTCCTCCTTCCCCACCTCCTCCACCTCCTCCACCTCCTCCTCATTCTCCTCCTCCACCGACTCTGGCGTCCACGTCCGCCTCCCAAACTCTGACATGAAGATCTTACGCCACAAGCCGCTAGTGTGAAGAAGAAGAACTTCATTCTAGATGAGATGATGGACGCTGCTCTCATTTCTCAAGTTAGTGTCAAACACAGATTAGAGTCGTCGTCCAAAAACTGAAGACGTGATGCTACAGGGATGTGATTTGGTTTATGGCGGACCTTGACTGTAGCCCAACACTGATCGGGATGTCCCGTAGTGATCATGGTATTTATGTTTACTGGCACAAAGCATCAGGGGATCCACTGGTGTACAGGATTCTTTTAACATCCCCTTTTCTGTGACTTACTCGTCGTTAGCTAGCCTGTGGAAGAGCTTGCTAACGTGGCCGACGCAGAACAACGAGGAGACGTCCAGGTACGAGAAGATCTTGGTCAGAATCTCCGACGGCAGACTGAAGGAAGGAGGAAGACAAAACTTTATGAGTCTGTTACGTGAAATTTACACGTCAAATAAATTCATTAAACATCCTGTATTTGTTAGCGTTATTTTATTATTATTATTAATCATTTAATTACTGAATAAAGTCATCAAAAAAATATATTAATTGCATTTTTAAAGCCAAAGCAGTTTATTTATTAAGTTAATTGTTGATTAAGTTCCTTTTTCCGCTAATTATATTTTAAATAGATATTAAACAGATAAAATAATCAGTTACAAATAAATATGAGTGATATTTTTATAAGATATTTGTTTCCTGATAATTTTAGCTAAATTTTTAGCTAACATTGTTGTAGCTTAAGCTAATGCTAACGTTGTTGTTTAGCTAACATTATTTAATTATTTTAAATTAAATAACCGACATAATTAGAAAATGTAATTAGGACATAATTAGTAATAATAATTAACGTTTTACGGATTTTATTATCTATTAGCTAGTTTGTGCTAGCTAAGCTAAGCTAGGTTATCTTACCGTTCTAGTAGGTTTTCTCTGGAAAGTTTAAATTTGGGGAAATTTTCCCTTTTTTCTGGTGTAGTTTCCGGACAGCTGTAATATAACCTGGAAAAATAACAATTATTATTATTTATTTTTATAATTAAATCCATAAATCTACGTCCTCTAAAACAAAACCTCCACCCTGTCACCTGCGCTCATCGCGTCTTTCCTTTGGCCGCTGCTTCTTCTTCTTCCAGCCGCCGTCCACCTGTCCTCTACCCGGACACACCTGTCCTCCGCGCTGACCCGGCTTTCCTCTCCCATGTCCCCGCTGAGCTCTTCCCAGCTGTTTCCTCTCCAAACCCCGCAGGAAACTCTGGAAAAACTCGCCTCTACCGGCCGCCATCACGGAGCCGTTCAAAGCTGCCGCGACCGGAAGTAGCGAGGATACGCCTTCCGGTCAGATCCATCCTTCAGAATAAAAGCAGGCGTTGCGCTGCAATAGCGGAGACAAAGCTCTAGATGGGAGCAGAGTTTTGTCTAAATGGGATTAATTTATCATATTATCTCTTACTGTAGACATTTAAATCACATTTAATATTTGGTTATTAAATGCTTTAACAATAAATACTTCACTTTTTATAAATATCTGCCTCTTAGCTCCACTGATGGAGGCACTAACAGCTGTTTGAAGCTTTCTGTCTGTACAGCCTCTCACTGTGAATCTGTGACGCTTCTCTGCTGCTTTTTAGCAACTTCTTAACATTTAATGATTGATTTTAAGATTTTAAGAGGAACGTGACAGTGGCTTTAACTTTTATTGTTGTTTTTTCTGTTTGAATGATGCATTTACTTCTCAAAAACAACGAAGACGTAAATGTTTCCTCTTCTCTTTCCAGGAAGATGCAGTTATAAACATCTTGTTTTGCAAATTTTCAATAATTAAAACTGCATCTGAATTTAAATATTGAAACATATGAACATGAATCTGTTAAGTCTAGTTCAGGACGTCTCTACATGCGACTGAAAGCTCGGGGTCGAACACACCCAACGATGAACCTATTCATCACTTGACGACGAATGAATCTGGAATTACTTTAACAATCGGAAAAGATGAAAATGCAAAACACTTCCTGCCTCAAAGGCTCAAGTGAAATGTTTGTTGGACTCCAGGGTTTTGTTCTTGACGCCTTTCCAGCATCGTTGTAGTTTCCAGCAACAGGTAAACAGTCTGTGTTTCCATGTTTAGTTACCTGAGCTACAGTCTCTTTGTGTGTGTGTGTGTGTGTGTGTGTGTGTGTGTGTGTGTTACACCAGGATCCTCCTCTCTGTAATTTAACTAAAAGCAGTGAAACCTGAGATCTCTCACACACACACACACACACACGATGACTTAACAAACTTTATTGTCACCTCAACGCTGTCCAGGAGCAGCTCTCAGGGAACCGTCTCCGTCCGTGGCGTAAACACGCTGTCAGTCACTCAACGCTGTTGCTATGGTAACCTGCAGGTAAATATCAATCAGGATATCTGGGTCAGAACATCTCCATGTTCACCGGGCTGCAGTACCGATCAACAGAGAGGTCCAAGGAGAAGGAGAGGAACCAGAGACAAGGTCCTGGACCGAGGATCAACGAGTCTGACCCGTGTGGTTCTGGTTCTGGGAGAAAGGAGTTAGCGGGTCTCAGACCAGTCAGTGCGTCCATGCTGACCTCTGACCTCTGATGGAAGCTCCTACAGTGGACATATTCGTCCACAAGGGAAACTGCTTGATCACAGTAGCTCAGTGGCACTTAAAAAAATACTCTAAAAATAAAATAAAAATCTAACAAAATAAAAAAGTAAAAGATAAAATATAATAATAATCTAGTAAAATAAGACAAAAAATAAAATAAGTAGAAATCTAGTAAAATAAGATAAAAATAAAATATAATAAAAATCTAGTAAAATAAGACAAAAATAAAATATAATAAAAATCTAGTAAAATAAGAAAAATAAAATAAGTAAAAATCTAGTAAAATAAGATAAAAAATAAAATATAATAAAAATCTAGTAAAATAAGATAAAAATAAAATAAGTAAAAATCTAGTAAAATAAGATAAAAATAAAATAAGTAAAAATCTAGTAAAATAAGAAAAATAAAATAAGTAAAAATCTAGTAAAATAGTATGAGCACAAAATTTGCATATGAACAAATGAACAAGAAATAGAGAAGTAAATATTTATTATATATTATTATGTGCACATACTTCATATAAGTTATATATTTTAAACCATGTGAATTAAATTAAATATAATAGTATTAATATTAATACTTCCAGGATATATGATATTACATCTGTATTTTCTTTCAAATCTAATTTAATTCAGAGTTGTTTTAATTTGAACTGTGAAGGAGTGGACAGAGGGATTAGAAAGAGGAGGAGAATACAGAGGAGTAGGAGGAGGAAGAGGAGGAGCTGCAGATGGAGGAAGAGGAGGCGTCCTGCTCGTCTGTGTCCAGAGGAGAGGAGCGGCCGCCATGTTAACCAAGAAGCCCGGAGCCTCGGTCCTCCCGACGGGTGAGCACAGCCTCTGTTGACGGCCGAGCGGCTGCCGAGCCCCGGCCCCGGTGGCGGAGGGACGCCGCCGTTCCTCCGCCTCCGTTGAACCGAATCGCAGTGAGTGATAAGCGGCTGGAAGCCACGGAGGGAGCGGCTGGAGGCTGAGCTAGCTAACTGACAGCCACAGAAACCAGCCTCCTCCTGCTCTGTGTGATCATTAAATTACCTGTAATCTCATCAAGGGGAGAAAACAGATAAATAGACTTAAATAACAACAATAAACATAAACCAGCTGATCGAGGAGCAGCTGATCCTCCTCGGACTGTCTGAGGAGGAAGAGCTGTTTATTTTTAGCGAGCAGACAGAAGTGACAGCGGCAGGAGAAGCCTTTATTCCTCCTTTCTCCCCCCGGTTAAACCTCACAGCTGCTCCCCGGCTCCGTTGTGTTGTTTCCGGACCGTTCTCCGGTGTGTCTCCGGGTTCCGGTTGACACGTTAGCCGTTGTGTTTGTGCGTGTTTTCGGTTGCTGGGTGATTCTTGGCCTCCTGCTCCGACAGACAGAAATAAAGCTCCAGCTCAGACCAGTCAGTCGGTTCCTGTCTGCTCCTTGTAATGATCATTTATTAGCAGCTTCTTAAAAAAACATGCTAATGCTGTTAGCTTCAAATGTAGCTTTGTATTCATATGAATGTGGCTCCTTTAGCTTCGTGTGACGCCGCTAATAGAACTGTAATAACTGTTGAAATGTATATAATGTTTATTATCTTAGAGACAGTGTCATTTAGCATATTAACTAGGTATTAGCATTATATTAGCATTATTATTAGCATAATTAGCTTAGCTCAGTGTCAGTGCTCTCACAGTACAGAAGCAAATAAGCCAAAACAAGGTTCTGTTAGCTGCCATATTAGCCTAAACATGATACATGTAGCTGCCGTGTTAGCAAAATACTATTAGCTGCTATACTAGCCTAAACAGAATAAATACCATTAGCTGCAATGTTAGCCTAACGAGATACTGTTAGCTGCTATATTAAACTAAACATGATAAATGTAAGCTGCAATGGTAGCAAATTGCCATTAGCTGCAATGTTAGCCTAAACTAGATACTGTTAGCTGCAGCATTAGTCTGTTAGCTAAAACATTAGCCTGAACAAGATACCGTTAGCTGCTGTGTTAGCCTGAATAAAACACTGTTGGCTGCTATATTAGCCTAAGCACAATAAACGTACGCTGCCATGTAAGCAAAATACCATTAGCTGCAATGTTAGCCTAACAAAGCTATGTTTAGCTACCATATTAGGCTAAACTTGAAAAATGTAAGTTGCTACGTCAGCAAAATCCAAACACCCTTAGCTGCCACGTTAGCCTAAAAAGATACTGTTAGTTTCTGTGTAATCTTGAAGAACATGCTATTAGTTGCTACATTAGCCTGAATAAGATAATATTAGCTGCTGGTTTAGCTTAAACAAACTACGATTAGCTGTTATATTAGCCTAAACTTGACAAGTGTAAGCTGCTATGTTAGCAAAATTCTAATACCGTTGGCAGCAACGTTAGCCTAAAAAAGATACCGTTATGTTTGTTGTGTTAGCCTAAACAAGCTACTTTGAGCTGCTATATTAGCCTAAACTTGACAAATGTACGCTGCTATGCTAGCAAAATCCAAACATCATTAGCTGCAGCATTATTCTAAACCAGACATTAGCTAAGATTCTGTTAGCTCCGACATTAGCTAATTTATGATAATTAGCTGCTACATTAGCTGTTATATTAGCTACTGTAAACTTTAATTTTTTTATTCCACATCGTTAAGACATGTAACCATGGTGACTGTCAGAACATGTTTGCTACATGTAAACCCAGGCTCTATATAATCGTGTCGTTATTCTAATGACGCTAGCTGCTACCACCGGCTAACCTGCTCAGTATCATCAGAGGTTTTGTTGTTGTTGTAAACACAGGAGCCGGAGGCAGCAGTGTTGTTACTGATCAAGCATTCGTACATTGCTGTGTGTTGTTAAAAGTTGCTCCAACACCAGCAACCAGCCAGATGTGTTGAATCAATGCAATTTACAGATTATTACTGTGTTTACAAATAGCTTCATGGTCACTGTTAGCTCACAGCCAGTTAGCTACGGTATGTCATGTGGATCAGATAGTACTATTTGCCTCCATTGTCAGTGAGCAATATTTTTTAATTTGACAAGAACATAATAGATTATATAAATATATATAAGTGTGGACTGAGTCAGAGTTTTCTCCTGCAGACTGTTTGTGCTGCCTCAGGCTGCGCTTCCAGTTTTGTTCCACTTTCTGACCCAGTTTCACACCAACAACGTCAAGCCCAGGCTTCACACTCATGTGGCCGTGTTGACAAAACAATGCAGACGAGTTAAATTGTGCTTTTATGAGGGGTTGTTTTCAACATTTCGGTCTGAGGTTCATATCAGCTGCTTCTGTTGGAGTTGTTGTGTTAGCCCAAACGAGCTCCTGCTAGCTGCTATATTAGCTTCAAGATAAGATAAGATAAGCTGCTATCTTAGTGAAATCACCTGTTATTGTTGAGAATACCAGACGGTGGAAACAGTTCAAATGGTCGACAGTGTAGAGCTGCAGCTATTTTTACGTACTGATTATAGGATTAGTTTTGGTTTTTAATTGATTTTCTTAGCTTGTTGTTAGCCTAGTAGCATGATTCACACAGTTGTGGTTTCGCTCGTCGTCAGTCTGCTACTGGTTTCCTGAATCGATTCGATTCCGATTCACAAGATCCCGAGTCGACTCAATGTCAACCTTTATTATTTTCCTTAATTATGAAAGAGATTTCCACCAAACTAACGTCATCGTTGGTTCCTGAGGTTTGTGGCGTCTCCTCCATCCTCTAGTTTCTCATCTTTCACGAGTCTTTGTTTTTGTCCAGCTCTTCTCCGTCGTCAGACTTTTTAAATCCAATCAGCTTCCAGTCCTGGCGCAGCTTTTATCGCGTTCGGAACATGCAGACTTATCTCGTTGCCGAGTCCCGCGTCAAGATTTCTAACGCGAGGAGGCTGGAAGTGACATATGTTTACAAGAAGAAACCATTGTGAATATGGTGGTGGGAACTTGGGCTGGGTTAAAAAAAACAAAGCTCTGATACGGCTTCATAAAAGCCTCTGATGGATTCTTTAAAATGTAGGTCACTTCCTGTTTGTCCTTTTTAGTAAATATCGCTGCATGACTGGTTTTCCAGATCACACACCGTGATTAGATCCAAGAGATCCAGAACACGACGGAAGAAAATTGTTTTCGAGACAAACAGAAGTGTCTTAAGATGAACTGAATCAAATCAAATCTCTGTGAAGCGGAATCGATTCAGGAACTCAGTGATGACAACTCGCCCAAGTAGGAACCAAAGACGTGGACGTGTTCTTCCTTCTGGTCAACGTTTAGGGAACGCTGTGTTTGTGTCGTATGTTGAGATTAGTTCAGCTCGGCCTAAATCACGACGTTCATGGTCTCTGGTCGACATTTGTTTCTGGTCTCTAGTGTAAATTTTGAGGGAAGCCGATATGTTTCTGCAGAGCCGTGACTCTTCTCTGGAGTAATGATGAAATGACTGGCTCTATTTTTAGTTGTGATAAAACGCCGCTGAAACACAACCAGGGTCCTCTCTCACGCTCCAGCAGATTATTTTCAGACCTGGAGGCCGGTTTGTAGAAACCTCCGTTGGTGTCTGCGAAGCCTCCGGAGGTGATTTGTGTACAGTGGCCTGGGAGGGACAGAAATAAAGCGCTCCGACGTCCAGGTCGCCGTCTGAACTTTCTTTCATAACCAAACACCTCAGCGAGTTTGCGGCAGCGCCGAGCGACGCGGCTCTGAACGCGCTTGCGCTCGTGTTGCCGCAGGTTTTCCCACTCGTCCTGTCGAGCTACATGCCGAGCGTGCTCGCCGCCGCTCTGGCATTTCCAGCCCGGTGTCGGGTTCACATTCAGAGTCAGGGCATCTGTCGAGTAAGAGGGACTGTATGAACCGGTTTACTGAAGGACAGGAAGGAGGGATGGAAGGGTTAATAGATGGATGATAGATAGATGGTTTAATGGGTGCATGAATGGGTGAATAGATGAAGAGATGGATAGATAAACAGAGAACAGAAGGATGGATGGATGGATGGATGGGTTAATGGGTCCATGGATGGGCGAATAGATGGACAGATGGATGGGTTAATGGATGGATGGGTGGATGAGTGAATGGATGATAGATTGGTAGACGGATAGATGGTGAATAGATAAACGGATGGATAGAAGGCACATTAACGTGGTTTAAAATGATTTTCACTGTGTCTCTATTGTCCAGTAAAAGTTATTTTATTTCTATTTCCTGAAAGTAAAAACAACACACCAACTATTTCTGTTGTTATTAAGAGCCTGTAGAAAGAAAACTGTTTAAAATATGTTTTTTATTTTGTCTTTCAAGTGTTGATTTGTCTCAAATGTTAACTCTATCGTCTGAGGGTCTGGACGCTTTAATGTGACGATGAGTCAATGAGCCGATCGTCTCGGTGTCTTCGTCCAGCTCTGAGTGCTGATGTATTGATCACCTCTGACGCCACGAATCAGACTCTGATCATGTCCTCTGCTTCGGTCGGATCACGGAGCTGCATCAGCGCTCGTGTTGTATCACAGTCAACGTTTGACGGACTTTGTCGGCCCGCAGCTCGTCTCTCGGTCTCGTCCTGATTAGCTGGATTACAGCAGCGTTCAGATTAGAGACCATCTGTCTTCTTCAGCCTGCGGGACGCTGGAAACGTCCCCCGCCTATAAATCTTTCACGGTGTGAAGTTGTTCTGGAGTCTCTCCGTTGGGAACTGATCGGATCGTTTGGGCGTTGATGGACAGTAACACTTCAGTGATCTGTAATTATTATTAATTATTACTGTCTGAGCAGACAAAACTTCGGTCAAAGTCCGACTCTATCTCAGTTCAGTTGGAACAGTCCTGACCTCTGACCTGTGACGTCTACGTGTAGCTGCTGCTGCTGCTGTTGTTTTTGTGTTTATGTTAAAGGAGGTGAACCTGTAGAGAGAGGTAGGCAGTGTATTGAGGATTATCAGGCTATATTAAAGCCTTCATCCTCCTTAGACGTCAGCCTGGGTCAGTTCAGACCACGAGGCTGGTACAGGCTGTTTGTTACTGGCCTACTGAAAACCTTTCTTCACACCTACGGTCAGTTCAGGATCACCAGTGAACTTAGCCCTCGTGTCAATGTGACAGCAAACATGGAAACTCCACATCCCAGTAGGCTACAACCTTCATGCTGCGATGCTAACCACTGCTAAAGGATGCTAACAGACACTTAGAGCAGGATGTTTATGGAAATCTACCTGGTTTTAGTTTTAGAGGTCTATATGAGCAGAAACAAAACAGCTGACATGCTAGCCATTAGCATAAGCATCATCAGTAGTGCCTCCATTAGCATCACCAGTGTCACCGTTTGGTCGCCGTCAGTGTCGCCGTCAGCTAGCCTGAACCTGTCCCATCCCAGCTCAGAAGGTGCTTTGTTTTAAAATGTTAAATGTCGTAAAGAAAACAAACTAATCTCTTCTCCGTCTCTTCTTCAGGCAAAGTGGGCGAGCCGGTCTACTCTCCTGGTCACAGCGGCTCTCAGACGACGTCACCCGTCGCCCTGCCGCCGCTTCGCAACAACAATCACAACCCCTTAACGGTACGAACGCTAACGGCAGCACTAAATGTCTGGCTCTTAGATACAAACTACAACTCCCAGGGTGCATTTCAATAGGCAACGTCCAATCCATAAAACAAAGCTGAAACAAAGACAAAGCTGGACGTGTAGAGTTTCTTGAAGACGCTTCATCCAAGTCTTCAGCTCTAAACGACGGGTGGGGGGTTGAACTGAAGGGTCTACTTGGAGCAGTTCCCAACAGAGAGTCTCCAGAACAACTTTCCACCACAAAACAAAAATGTTACGGGTGGGAAAGTTCCTCTCTGACGTGGCAGTATCATGAGTGGAATGTGGCCTCCATTAACACATCTGTGCTGTAGATAGATAGCTGTAAATTGTCCCCCATAAAAAAAAAAGCTCTGTTGGGTTGAATTCTCCTGGAGTAACTTGAATTTTGGTCCAAACAATATAATTTCTTCAAGCGTAAAGATTAGGGCTCATTCTCAGACTTTTCTTTTGTTTAGCCGTTTTCTGAACGCTCTCATTAGAAACATCTTGAGACTAGTTTTGCATGACTCGTCTCGTTGGATTATGCAACGAGATTAGCCGACGTACGAGGGAGATCCAGAACATGACAGAAGCTCCAACTCGGAGAGCAGCGTCAGACCTGAAAGCCGATAGGATTTAAAGAAGGTATGACGACAGAGGAGAGCTGGACGAACGCAACGAGAAACACCACAAACCTCTGGGACCAATGACAACACACTCTTTGGGCTGATCAGGAGAGTTAAACTTATTTGTCAGCATTTGTCCTGAAGGAAATTAAACTTCTAGCAGTTAGCGTGCTAGCGTGCTGTTAGCCTGCTGCGAAGCAACGAGCCTGGGCAGCAGTTTTGTGGAACAGTCAGCTGTAGACAAGAAGCTAATAATAGCCTCCAGCCCTGGGATGCTTTAAACAGCTGATTGGTTTATAGGCTGGCGTGAAGGACACACACACAGCTAATGGTATAAAGGAACCGGTGCAGCATTCATTTGCTCCCTACCCTGGAGTGGAATAATTCCCTTTTATTGTACCTCCACTGCTGTTAGCATTAGCAGGGGTTCCTGTTGTACATTAGCCGAGGCTGCCATCAAATATTAATATTAAACTACAGGAAAATCAGAGGCACATTTTACAACCTCTCCAGGAGAATTAGTCATAAATTTTCCAGTGCTGATAATTGCACCTGGACATTGGTCAGCAGAGCTAATAAGTGTTTGATAAGTTACTGCCAAGTTATCGTAAGATGGGATCAATGTGCCGATGAAGCAACAAATCTGATGAGAAGAAAATGCTGACATACGTTGTAGAAGACATAAGGACATAAGACATAAGGTGACAGTAGTCAGAGCTGTTAGCTGGGAGGCTAGGAAGCTAGAAGAAACTACTGTTAGTTGGGTAGTTAGGATGCTAGGAGAGGTTACTGTTATCTGGGAGGCTACAAATCTAGGAGAAGCTACTATTAGCTGAGAGACTAGGGAGCTAGAAAGAGTTATAAACCGTCGTACAGAGCTGCAGCACAAAACTACAACTCCCAGGGTGCCTTTCAGCTGTAAACATCCACATATGAAGCCAGGGTAGAGCTAAACATCTCATCTTTCCAAATAATACAACTTAAACAAGGGTAACTAGACTTGTAGGGATTTAGCTTAGTTTAAAAACTGAGCGAGGAATCATCAGGGGATCATCAACACTGAGTTACTCCCATGTGTCACTGTAACATAATCAAACTGTCAAATCCTAATATAATTGTAATTTCTACCCTCAAACCAATCCAACATCTTGGCTTCAGGATTTAACGCTCAATAAGGACGTCATGGTCTCACGCCGTTGGTTATACACAAGAGTTTTGTCCCCAGTAATAACACTGAGAGAACACACACACACACACCCACGTGTCTGAGCGGCTCGGTTCAAAGACCGGCGACAACACAATAAAAGTGTGTGTTCTTGTGAAACGGCCAATGAGCCGACGCTATAAAACGAAATGAAACCAAAGCACGGCAGCCAGGTCTGCGTTTGTTCTCGTTTACATTACGTTGGTGGGACCAGACTCTCATCGTGGGGCCATTTATTGTGCCCCCCCCCCCCCCCCCCCCCCCCCCCCCCCAAAGATTTTTGAGGGTCAAAACCCGTCAGGACTTGGGTTTTAGGTTAAAGGTTATAATTAGGGTTACATCAATGGAAGGTCCCCACAACGATAGGGACGACCGAAACCAAACTGCACCTGTGTTATATGAAAGGACCCAGGTGTGCTGGTCGCCGCGGCAACGAGGAGTGACTCACCGAGCGAGAGACAATGACACAGAGAGAGACAGAGAGAGGCCCATTAATTAGGCTGTTTCAAGGGAATCATTTACTAATTTGTTTTGCGTTCGTTATCTGGATTTTCACGTGGCTCCACATGATGGATTATATTTAGATCAGGTGGCAGGTAGGACACAAGAGAAGAGAGACCGACATTTATTGGTTTCAACTTGTGTTCAATCATTATTATGACACATCTGGATACGATATCCACGAATGGAGATTCAAACCAAAGTGCAAAGTACCAAGTTGAAGTTATTCCAACAACAGCCGAGAACAAATGGGAGAAACAGCTATAACTGATTGAAATGTTCACCTGAAGGAAACATTGTCCAGCGTTTGGGTTCCTACCACCTAATTCACCGTGAACCTAGATGAAGCAGTAGTGTGTCAAATAGAAGGGGAGCGAGCTCCGTCCTGGCAATATTTTTATGTTCTGCTTGTTTCACTCGGAAAGGCAACCAGAGCCGGGAACGTCAACTAGAGACCAACAGCTACAAAAAGATGGACGACCAGACAATCGCTCCATATGTGGACAAGACTTTAGTTACAGCCCCTAAGTCCCTCAGCTGATCTGGTGTCTTTGCTTCCCATCAGGGAGGCTCTAAAGCCGCCATGTCGGACGGCGTCCAGCTGTCGTCGCAGTCGCAGGTCCACGTCACCCAGCTGTACGAGGAGAACACCCACAAGCGTCCGGTCCTGACCTCCCAGCCCAACGGCCTGGCTCCTCTCAGCTCCACCCGGCCGGGCCTGCCGCTGCCGGACCGACAGACCACGGCGCCGGACCCCGCCCACCACTGCCGCCAGAGCAGCGCTGCCTCCAACAAGTCCGTGGATGGCAAGCCGAAGCCCACGCCCCTGACGCCGGATCAGGCCATGAAGCAGTTCATGTCCAAACTGTCCTCGTTCGAACATCATGAGGTGTTCAACTACCCAGAGGGTGAGTCGGACTTCAACATACAACAAACCAGAATAATGAATGAATAACTAATCATGAATTAACTGTGATTTTTCTCCTCAGTGTATTTTGTTGGTCAGAACGCTAAGAAAAGGTCAGGGGTCATAGGAGGAGCCAACAACGGCGGCTATGACGATGATCAGGGGTCCTACATCCACGTCCCACATGACCACATCGCCTACCGCTATGAAGTCCTCAAGGTCATTGGCAAGGGCAGCTTTGGACAGGTACGACCAACGTTACGTCTGAAACTTTAATGACATTCTGAGTGGGGATGTCCTGATTGGTATCGGGGCCCGGTATCGCTGAGGAGCAATCTAAGGACCAAAATCAATTCTGGAACGATTTTTGAATATTTATTACATCAAACATCTGCTGCTTGGTTTCTATGTGACATAAAATGTCTCTTAGAAGTTCACAAGAAACTATGGGATGTCTTCTTTACGGACTTTATGTATTTACATAATAAATGTAGTTCTGAGGCCACAGACAAAATCAAAATCAATATTTTCTCTACTTCCTGTGAGAGGTTTCTTATTATTAAGTTGTAGTTTATTTGAAACCATATCGTGGTGAACACCATCTGGTCTAATGGATGAAACATTAATGAGAGCATCGTGTTCCCCGTCCCGCAGGTGGTGAAGGCCTTCGACCACAAGTGTCAGGCCCACGTGGCTCTGAAGATGGTCCGCAACGAGAAGCGCTTCCACCGGCAGGCGGCCGAGGAGATCCGCATCCTGGAGCACCTGAGGAAGCAGGACAAGGACTCCAACATGAACGTCATCCACATGCTGGAGAACTTCACCTTCCGAAACCACATCTGCATGACCTTCGAGCTGCTCAGCATGAACCTTTACGAGCTCATCAAGAAGAACAAGTTCCAGGGCTTCAGCCTCCCGCTGGTCAGGAAGTTCGCCCACTCCATCCTGCAGTGTCTGGACTCGCTGCACAAAAACCGCATCATCCACTGCGACCTCAAGCCTGAGAACATTTTACTCAAGCAGCAGGGACGCAGCGGCATCAAGGTCAGACACGGTCGCGTAGAAAGCAGCACCATCCACTCATTTAAACACCAATAAAACTTTTATTATTTCCTTCTCTAGGTCATAGATTTTGGTTCCAGCTGTTACGAACATCAGAGAGTTTACACCTACATCCAGTCCAGGTTCTACCGAGCACCAGAGGTTATTCTGGGTAAGCACATCTAATTTATTTTGCATCCTAATACCACAGATCTAGTGAGTTGTACAGACAGTACAGAATATGACTCCCAAAACCTTTAAATGAGTATAAAAATGGTCACAGCATCATTAATGGTGGATAAAAGGTTTCTAGTGTTTGCAACCATTGGGTGCCTAAAAAGTAGAAAAAGACTCCATCAGTGTAAAGATTAGAAAATGTTCAGTGGATGATTTGATTCTGACCAGTCAACCTTTGCCTTGTCCCTCAGGCTCCAGGTATGGAATGCCAATCGACATGTGGTCTCTGGGCTGCATCCTGGCCGAGCTACTGACCGGTTACCCCCTGTTACCAGGTGAAGACGAGGCCGACCAGCTGGCCTGCATAATCGAACTACTGGGCATGCCCAGCCAGAAGCTTCTCGATGCCTCCAAGCGAGCGAAAAACTTTGTGTCGTCCAAAGGCTACCCGCGGTACTGCACCGTCACCACCTTGCCCGACGGCACCACGGTGCTGAATGGCGGTCGGTCCCGTCGAGGAAAGGTGCGCGGCCCGCCGGGCAGCAAGGACTGGAGCACGGCGCTGAAGGGCTGCGACGACCCGCTCTTTCTGGACTTCCTCAAACAGTGTCTGGAGTGGGACCCGGCGCTCAGGATGACGCCGAGCCAGGCACTGCGCCACCTGTGGCTGAGGAGGCGACTGCCCAAGCCGCCAACAGGAACCACCACAGGTGAAAAGACCTCCTCGTCCAAGCGGGGCACCACCACCACCGACGGCACCATCACCTCCATCTCAAAACTAGCCACCACCTCCTCAACCACCACATCCTCCTCCTCCAAAACTAGAACTAACTTAGCAGCAATCACTGACGCCAACGGAAACATCCAGCCTAGGACAGTACTGCCCAAACTGGTCAGTTGAGATTGAATGCACCCCACTCGCTGTGGCCAGAAATGAAGGCTGTGCTCGCGAGCAACCAGCTGGAACTGAGTAAAACTGGTTTGTCCAGTTTGGGAGAGCATTTGTTGTTTTTTTCCAGCGTTGTTGGGGTGCGTTCAGGATGGATACAGCCATGAAACTAATTGTTTTTAATGTTAAATTGTGCAGAGTGGCCAGGCTGGGATATAAGCCGAGCTGAAGGAAACCTGTTTGGTAAAGTGGGGTGCGTTCAGACGCCTCAAAGTCTCAGTCCTGTCTGAAAAGACATGTTTTACATTTTTGAGCAGCAGGACAGGAAGTAGCCACGTGTTTGAACCGAGCGTGGCGCTGCTCAGACAATCAGAACACGTCTCACCACTCTGTAGCTCCATACTCACATCAAACACATCAAACACATGGTGCTGATGGAGGGAACAAGGCTTCTTTTTAAATATTTTCCGCACAGAATCTACTGAGCTTGATGAATCGATTAGACGCCAAAAAAATGATAGGACTTCAGTCTTACAAGGTTATATCTAGAGCAAACCGACGTTTACCGGACGAGTGAGTCTGATATATCCTTATAATACTAAAGCAGCGACGAACTTGCTCGTTTTCGTTTCATATCTCTATGAAAGTTCTAAACTCTGAGTTGCATTTGAGTTTGGGGGACGTTGGAGGGCATTTGTCAATATTTCTGACTTGAATAACACAAAGATCCCAGAACCCCGACGACTGAACCATCTACCTGTTAGCTGGCTAACCTTCTTAGCTAGCATTTGTTTTACAGTGTGTGGCTAGCCTTTGCTATCATGCTAGCATAGTGCCTGTCAGCTGGCTAATTGTTAAACGGCACTGGTTAGTTATTAGACAGCTATCTGTTTATGATTAGCTGTCACGTTTCTACCTATTTACCATGTAACTGGCTAGCAGTTAGCCTAGCAAACTTTTATATCAGTCAGCTAGCTACAGCTGGCTCACTGTTTGCCTTTTTTGGCAGTCTGGTGGCTAGCCTTAGCCTCTTTTAGCCATAGCTTTGTTAGCTCTCCACTGCCCAGCCTTACAAAGCACAGACAGAATGACAAAGTGATTTTAGTTTCTACAATCTAATGTTTTAATGTTTTTTTGTTTGTTTTTTTAGGGTTAGTTGAGCAACTAAACAGATGAAGGACAAGAGATACCTGGAAAGAAGGATGTTTAAGTTAACAAGCACCATTTTGTTCCCTTTTTAATTAACCACATCGGATTAATAAGGGCGCAAAATGGCCATTAAAGGAGCAGTGAACACAGAGAAGGTGGACTGAAGGTGGTTTTATGGAGAAGTTATAAACAATATTAAAAACAAAGGGCTCTGAAATTATACAAAAAAAGTCTGAATGAAAGAAAACAGCCATTTTAAATAATGACTTTCATCAAAACAGCAGTCACTGTTGAGGCAGATGCCAGAATAATGTCTCTAAATGAAGAAGTATTTGTTTTGGTAGTTGTTAAATAGTTTAATGTTTTTTTTTTTACTTCTGGCTTTTATGAAAACACAATATTAGGAGGTCAGCTGTTATCAAGTCAATATATAAAAACATTTCGGTGCTAATTTGAGACGTATACAAAGTTGAGATTTGACCTCAAAGGTTCAAAGTTAAATTTAGCCGTCTACATTGGGTTGAAAGAGATTTTAACAGGTCCGTCTTTCCTCCCATTGCCTAAAATAATAGATTAATCCTTTTCAGTAACACCAGCAACTGTACAGCCAATGAGAATTTGGTTGGTATTGAGTGTACTGAGCAACCGGTTGACCAGGAGAGACAGCTCTAGAGATTTGGGAGACGTAAACATAATCTCCAGGTTGTCATGGTTTTCCTCAAAATAATAAAACCTTAAAATAATTAAGGCTCCAGAAAGATAAAAAAAAACTATCATTTAAAAGGGGCTCAGTCACACCAGTCTGTTGGGCTAGTTGAGCAGGTGTTTGTGATGCTTCAAATCTTAACAGAATTTACCAGAAATAACAAAGTGCTTGTTTTTTCTGCTACTGTTGCCTGAACAGTAAATCAACAAACGGCGACACCAGTCCTCCGGTCAGGTTGTATTAAACCAAGAGGCTTAAACAATGTCAACAATCAAGACTGGCTGATGCGTGAGTCACACTGAACTGGTTTTGGACTTTGTTTTGCGCTAGTGTTTAGCTAACATTCTTAGCTAATGAGGCTTTTCATGCTGCCTTCAAATTGATCTTAAGTTAAGATGCGGCAGGTCGTGTACACAAATTCTTCGGCATTCTGGTTGTAGCATTGGCTTTAAGTTGTGAGAACATCGCAGCGGTTAGCAAGCTAGGATGCGGCTAACTTAATGTAGGAAAAGTAAAAACATCAACATTTTCCTCAGACAAGTTAAAACAACTAAACTTTATACGACTAAATGGTCATTCATATCGAGTTTACTCAAGATAAACGCCTACTTTATCATGCTAGCATAGTGTCTGTTACTAGTAAAAACATATCTGTGTTTAGCTTAAGAAGCTAACCGGCTATTTCAGCACAGTAGTGTCCTAGCTCGTGTCTGGCACGAACTATTTGCTCTCTTCCTGTTGTGACTGGGCTCCTATTACCGTTCAAATAACGCTGAATTATTTATTCGTTAGCAAACTCTACCAGAGCTAAATTATAGGAAATAGCTACGATGGCGTGTAGAAGAAGTAATTTCACATCTGTGATCAAACTGATTCAGTATTGGAACGTGGATTTATGGGTGTGATCAGGGAGAGGCTGGGGTCGATGGACGGGTCGTGAGAAGATGCTTTTTATTTATTTGCTACACTTTAATATTTATTAATCTAAGCTACATATTTACTATGATGTGCAGTTCATACTGTATACTTGAACGTGTGTGTGTGTGTTGTATGTCACAGTGTGTATGTATGTGTGTGTGTGTGCAATAAGGACGTCATGAGAGGTTTTCTTAAAGCTTTTTTCCCTTCACAAATCAAACACACATATTTATATGAAAAGACGCAAAAACTGAATCTGAACGCACTCTGAAAATGGAGTCCTGTTTGGGAGGAAGAGGAGGAAGAGGAGGAGGAGGAGAAGGAGGAAGACTTATCCCATGATTGGCCGCGAGCGCCGTCGGCCTTTGGGATGTAACGTAGCGCGGGATTAAACGACGGACAGAAGGAACTGACGATGACACTACCTGCTCCGCCCATCTCAGGGGAAGCTCCGCCCCCTCTCAGAGGAGGAGGAAGAGGAAGTGGAAATGGGGAGTGGGAGGTCCTCTCTGATGTTTTTGTTTGTTCTGAGGATTTGATTGGTTTGGTTGTTTGTTTTTTAATTTTTTAAAACATTTTTTTAGTGAGACGGAGAGCTGAGAGTCGTAACTTTGTGCCTTCAGTATCTCATCGCCATGCCACGCCCCCACCCAACACACACACACACACACACACACACATATATTTCAGTGGCGATGGATGTCATGGCAACAGTAGTCACTTAATACATTTAACAGTCAGGAAGTCATCTAGTATCCTCTGGTGCAGTTAAAGCCGACTGGCTCCTGGTTTTGTTTCAGCAAAGCCCAAAGACGCCAACATGAACCCGCGTTAACCTTTGACCTCAAACGGCAGACGCAGGTCGACCGACACACCCCAACCTGAACAGACCAGAGCGTGCGGTTTTAGGATTTTAATTTAATGTGATCGAGCAGCCGCCAAAGGAAAAAACAAGAAAACTAAACTTAATCATAAGCTGCAAAGACAAAACTGTCACGATACCACAACGTTCATTTGGATTCTGAACGTAGCAGTGCCACGTAAAGGCTCTTCAGAATCTTCTACATTTCTTAAAAAAGAGAAACCAATCAAACTCATGAAACAGAAATATTATACTTGTTTGTCAGTTACATAAATGTGAGTTGGTAATCTCAAGGTCAAATTAGAGTCCATCTGCTCAGAAGTGTTTTCAGTCAGTGTAATGAGACTCAGGTGTCGGTCAGTTCCTCCTTTTGAACAAACAGAGGACGACTGTTTCTGTTTATGAATGTTTAGGAACGGCCAAGTCAAAGTCCTGACCTTAATCCAATAGAAATGTTGTGGAAGGACCTGAAGCAAGCAGTTGATGTGAGGAAACCCACCAACATCTCAGAACTGAAGCAATGGAGCTAACATTCCTCCAAGCTGCTGTAGACGACGGATCAGCAGTTACCAGAAACATTTAGTTACAAGGAGGTCACAGCAGATACTGGAAACAAGGGTTAACTTACTCACAGATGTGTAATATTGGCTCATTTTGTAAAATATTTCTGTTTCGTTGGTTTGATGTGGTTCTCTTTATCTACTTTCAGGACTTGTTAGACTTTTTTTTGGACAGTTTTGAGTCATTTTTCTGCAGAAATCTAAAACTTCTGAGGGGTACACTGTGTGTAGGTGCTCCCTCCAACGTAGGACCAATTCGGTTCGGTTTCATGAACCTAATTTATAACAAATGCATCTGGACCTTGATCTTTTAACCTATTTTATTCGTCTTTCCCGCTTTGTTACTGTTCTTGGTAGAACTGGGCGTCCGTCGTGTTTACCGAGCCAGCTGAACAGGCCGATGCACCAGCCACAGACTGTAGCTTTAAACTGATCAGCACTGACATCTACACTTGTTTGTGTGTTTGTTTGTGTGTGTGTGTGTGTGTCATAAAGGGGGAGGGTTGTACAACATGGCTGCACAATGTACAGACACATATCAGCCAACTGTCGCCTTGGGACAGATGTCTGATAGCGACAGGGCTAAGCTAACACTAGCCGTTTGACTGCTAGCGTCCAGACGCTAGCTACTGCACTGATGTTTGTTTTCTCTACAGTGAAGCTAACACTAGCCTCCTGCTAAATGAATGCCAGTAGCCAATAGCAAGTTTTTACCTGCTAGCTACAGTCGCGCTGAGCTCCTCACAGCTCACAGAAGCTGTTAGCTTTAGCGTTAATGTGGTTTTAAAGCGTTCTTTTTTCATATTGGTACCTCAGATTGCTCAGTTATTATTATTACTGTCGTCATAGTTGTGACTAACACCCAGGGCATTTGGTTGACTCTACCAAAGTGCATTCCTTTACAAAGCTAGCTGAGAGCTAGCGGCTGAAACAGACACACAAGTAGACGGAAAATACAAGAGAACGCAAAGAGTAAGTGAACAGGAAGGCAGTCAGGGGAGAAGCAGATGCCTTTCAGACAAGGAGCAGGGACGGAGAACACACGGTGATGTTTTGTTTTCTAAAAAAGGTTTGCAGCAGTCGCAGGAACATGAAGTCTGGTTTAACTGACCTCTCGGTAGCACTCAGAGAAAAGTTTTGTTCATGTGTGAGAACAGCTGTAGCCCGGCTAGCCAGTTAGCCTGCTAGCTCATTTAGCTTCCCTCGGGAGGCCTCTGCAGCCAGAGGTTAGCAGCTGTTAGCATTAGCATTTCTGTGATGATTTTGCCAGCTGGGGTTCATTGTGGATTTTATCTGTAAATAATGTGCAAAGTGTTTGAATAATACTTTTTTTTGTTTGGGGGGGGGGGGGGGGGGGTATGCGCTGCTGTGCCACGTCGCGGCCAGTTTTACAACGTACTGTATCTACTGTACAGAACACAGAAGTTGACACTTTTCTAGTGAGCCTTTGTTAAGATTTATTGTGGTGGAAAAATATTATTAATAAAACAGTTTTATTGTTCATCTTTGTTGTGCGTCGGTCTTTCAGTGAGTATGACGAATGAAGAGATGGTTTTAAAAGCTAAATTAAGATTAAGCGCCAAATTATAAATTATGTTAACCGGACGCAACCTTTACTAGGATATGAGTCTGTTAACACACTGCTTTGGATTTTATTACAGGTATTAACTTTACTAGTTTAGTCCTAATTTGATAGAATTGGATGTAACTTCAGAAGCTTAACGTTGTAGTTTAACCATCCACTATGAGCCTGCAATTTGATATTTTCTCTCTCAGGAACACAGTATATTTTCTGTTGGGTACATTCTCATAGAAAAACATGAAAACCTGCTATAGAGCTCTGGTCGCTGACGTCACTCTGCACCGGCGATCACAACGCCGCCATATTGGCAGGAAAGCACGCTTTTCAAACTACTATTTGGTTGACAACTGCAGCAACTAACTAACTTGTAAAAATCAGAGCGGTGGGATCCCTCAAGAAACAGGTTTGTCTTGTGTAGTGATCACTTTATATCCGATACAGAATCCAGCATTCTCCAAGTGGAATGTCTTGTTTATTTATCATGTTTTTAACACCATGTACAACAGATTTATTTTCATAAAGTCAAGTTAGGCTGATGTTTATAACATTCAGCACTAAAACTACTCACAGTGAGAAAGAAACTAAATAGTTAATTGTTATTGTAGCTGTGTTACTGTCATGAACCTCCTCAGAAAAGTTAATGAGGTAGTTCTATGTATCCAGATACTACAGGTCAGGATCATTATCTGCCCCGGTTGTTTTAATGCTTAATAAAAGTAACCTGGGACATAATAAGGGTCTGTGATCTGTTCTGCCTTCTACTGGTCAGTTTCTATCTGTTTCTAGTGAGCAGTAAACTCTAACGGCCTGGAATCAGTTTTCCCGCCAACATGGCGGCGTCAACACGAAACGTCACGTGACGCCCGGAGCTCTATGGCGGAGTCTCGAGACGGCTAACGTTAGCAACCCTGCTAGCGTTAGCTGACAACGAAAAAAAACAAACTCACCTTTAAATGTTTTGTGGTGGAATCAGTTGATGTTACATAATAAGCTTAACATTTTAGTTTCAGCCATCTGCCAGCAGGTTACAATCTTTTCAAACACTCATATAGATTATTTCCCTCCGTAGCAGAGCTAACGCTTGAACGCTAGCTAGCTGGTGTTAGCTCTGATTAGACAAACAATAGCCATGAAGGAAAAACTCTAATAATAGCAGTAACACTGAGAAGACGTTAGATAAACAAACTACTCACCAACCTGTGGTAGAAGGCTGGTGTGTGTGTGTGTGTGAAGTCTCTCTGGAGCTCATATCCAGTCGGGACTCGTGCTAACGTTAGCAACCATGCTAATCCCGCGGTCTTTTCCCCAGTCTTCAGTTTTTATGTTTGGTCATTTCCTCTGCTCTGCCCCCGCTGGAGATATAGGAGGAACTGTAATTAGTTCTTAGGGTTTAAATTATGACTAAATCACATTAACAGATCTCCAGTGGTTCTGTTGGATCGGAACAATGGAAACAGGAAGTTGGGACTGGACGGAGGCTTCTGATTGGCTGTCAGCTGACCAATCAGAAAGGGTCAATTACGAAAAACTTTTTATTTTTGTTTTATTTGTTTCATTCTGTGACAGAAAACCAGTAAATTATCAGTGCGACATGCTAGCTACGATAACGCTCAGATTAGCCTTCAACTGCTCCACTTGGAGATGTTACCATAATAATTACATTAATCTTTATAATTCTTTTTAAAAAGATTTTTTTTTAAAAAGGACAAGTTTAACTCAGTTTTGTGTCATGATTATTTCAAAACAATCCCACGTCAGTAGACTCCTGAAAGCCCTGTAATATAAAGTTGAACTCTGCAGGATGCTGGGGAGATGGGGGTTACCATGACAACGCAGTCTCCCCCAGTACAGGCGCTAACGAATGCAGCGTTGCCACGGACGAGGATGTGACATCACGGCTCGGCGACAGGCAGCCAGGAAGCGGCGAGGCGCGTTGCCATGACGACCGGCAGCCGCCACCGTTAGCTGTTCCGTTAGCACTGTTTAGATTAGCACACGGGGGGGGGGGGGGGGGGGGGCAAACAGGATGAGGAGGTGTAGATCCGTAGACATGACTTTTATTTAGAGGGAATTTAAATAAACTGAGATCACCATGGTAACGGGTAGCATCCATGTGTTTGGAGCAGCTGTGCTCCTTATAAGGGCGTCCAGAGGAAGATCAGCTGGAAGGACACTGCTGCTGCTAATTATAGCAGCTAGCTGCAGGCTAACAGGCTAACTGGAGCAGCTGGTGCCTGGCTCAAGGGCAGGAGGAGGATTCTACCCCTATTGCAGCAGAAACCCGGAGATATTTCCAGTTTTCCTGAAATCTTTACTTGATTAACCGTCTGTCAGTCATCTCCACCATTAATTAACTCATTAACAGATGTTTAAAAGTTAAATACAAGGCCATAGTTTCTGAACATCTGTCAGGAGGAGGACAGGAAGTGACTCAGTGTCTCAGTCCCGTTAATCCCCAGAATAAACCTGTTTCCCAAGCCCCGCCCACCCCACCAGGTCAGCCAATCAGAGAGGAGGAGAGCAGTTGTTCTGGAGTCTCTCTGTTGGGAACTGATTCTGCTCCTGCAAAGATCTGCTGGACCAATCAGATCATCTGGGGGGCGGGCCTTAACGGGATGATGGACAGAGGAGCAACAGTAGACGTCATGTGAGCAACTAAATTGCTCTGATTGGTTGGAGGAAACTAGAGTCTGAGAGAAAATGTAGGAGAATGAAGAAATGACAAAAAATTATAAATGTTTTAATGCTCACTGTGTGTGTGTGTGTGTGTGTGTGTGTGTGTGTGTATGTGTGTGTGTGTGTGTGTGGGGGGGGGGGTGACGTATTGATGACCTGATCCGGACTCTGAATGTCTGGAGTGTTTCCAGCGTGGAGGTGTCGGCTGCATCTGTCAATCTGAGAGTGTGTATGTGAGTCTATTTAAAACAAGACGAGGCTCAGGACTCAGCAGGAGGTCATGACGGCTGCAGACACACACACTCAGCTTCCTATCTGTGTGAGGACATCATGTGTCCACCAGCAGTCCTGGAAGTAGAGACAGAGACAGAACCCAATCAAAACACATCAAACTGAAACATTACACTTGTTATTAGTTTATCAGTATCTGCTGTGACCTCCTTGTCACTAAATGTTTCTGGTAACAGCTGATCAGTGGTCTACAGCAGCTTGGAGGAATTTTAGCCCATTCCTCAGAACAGAACCACTTCAGTTCTGAGATGTTGGTGGGTTTCCTCACATCAACTGCTTGCTTCAGGTCCTTCCACAACATTTCTATTGGATTAAGGTCAGGACTTTGACTTGGCTGTTCCTAAACATTCATCTTGTTCTTCTTTAACCGTTCTTTTGTAGAACCACTTGTGTTCTTGGTTCTCGTTGTCTTGCTGCATGACCCAGTTTCTCTTCACATTCAGCTCATGGACAGATGTCCTGACATTTTCTTTTAGAGTTCACTGGTAGAATTCAGAATTCATTGGTCCATCAATGAGGACAGGCCGTCCTGGTCCAGATGCAGCAGAACAGGCCCAAACCAGGACATTAGCACCCCCATGTTTGATGGAGGGATGAGGTTCTGATGCTGGAATGATGCAGTGTTGTTTCATCTCATTTAAACCAAACTATTCTACTTTGGTCTCATCTGTCCACTAAACATTGTCCCAATAGTCTTCTGTCTTGTCCACATGATGTTTAGAAATGTTCTTCTTGGAGAGCAGTGTCTTTGTCCATCACACCATGGTTGTTCAGTGGATTCATCAACATTAACATCAGCCAATGAGAGAGAGGCCTTTAGCTGCTTAGAAGTTCCCCTGGGTTCCTCTGGGACCTCTCAGACTATTATGGAGTGATCTTTGTTGGTGGACCACTCCTGTGGAGGGGAACAGTCGTCTTCAATCTGTCTGACTGTGGATTATTTGTGGGTTCCAAACTCTTTAGAGATGGTTCTGGAACCTTTTCCAGCCTGATGAGCAACAACAACTCTTTCTCTGAGCTCCTCAGAAAGCTCCTTTGTCCACAAACATGTGTTGTGAGGATCAGACTGAGACAAATCCCTGATTTATTTCAACTAAACCAGGAACTGAACCACACCTGAGTCTCATTACATTGATGGAAACACTTCTGAACACATGGACTCTGAAATTAACTTTTACTCATTGAAGTGCTACTCAGAGATATGTAATATTGGCGTATTTTCACATCTAAACATAGATAATATTTCTGTCCCTCACTCTGAGTTAAAGATCCGTTCAGACCTCACAACTTGATGAAACCCAGACCACACACACACCCCCGTAACCTGATAGAGTGTGACTTGCTGCAAAGGATTATGGGTCCAAATTAATATCCACCTACTGTACGAATGCTGGGTCACACAAACTGTAAACGTTGTAAAGAAGCAGCTGTTCAGGTCTTTATTGTTCGAAGCAAATTAACTGTTTATATGTGGATTTTTATTTTATTTATTTCAAGTCAATGCAGCAGTGAGGCCTTTACTGTATTTGGGAATTAAAAATAAAAAAAATATATATATATATAAAAATTAAAATAAATGGAAAATTCAGAAAAGTCTCAAAAAAAATTTTTTTTAGCTATTTTGTTTAAATGAAAGTAAAACGTGACGTGTTGCTGTTTTGATCTTCTTTACTTTAATGTGTTGATTTAACATGTTGAGTTTATCTTCTTCTTCTATGGTGGTTTAATAGCAGCTGACAGCGAACAGCGCCCTCAGCTGTTTCTTTAAATAATGAACATTAAACTGATTTCTATCACAAGACACTGAACACCTTTTAAAACTCTGTTAGCTTTTAATTAAATACCAGATTTCTCTTTTTTATTTTTTATTCTTTTCATATTTACTGTTGTTCATACTTCAGACTTTCACGGTCCGGTCGAAGCCTGACCCTGTTTTTAGTTTTTAGTTTTTAGTTTCCATGAATTAACATCCTGAACTAAACCAAACCATAAACATCTTTACATTTCTGTGTTAGTTCTGGATCAGTAGCTGGTGTGAACGGTTGATTCTGATCCAGAGTGGAGGAGGCTGAGCAGACACATCACCCAGCATGCACTGGGGTGTCACCTGAGCAGGTGGGTGGGAGGGAGGGAGGAGTGTGTGGGGGGGTTTGTCTCTGACCTACAGACCCACATTACGGAGAGAAAAGTGAGAGCGAGGTGAGTCAGCTGACTGGAGAAAGAGACGAATAAGCAGCAGGTGTTGCCTTCCAGGCCGTTGCTGCGGTAACCGGTGGACAGCGTTCTGTTTACGTTGTCGTGGTAACGTGTAGACCCACATTGTTTTGAAACCATGTGATCTTCTCTCGTCTGTGCATTGAAGTTGATCTGGAGTCTCTCTGTTGGGAACCGATTCTGCTCCTGCAAAGATCTGCTGGGCCAATCAGATCGTTTGGGGGGCGGGGCTTATATCAGATTTTGAAGCATGTCACAGTTTTCATCCTGGGTCACCAACGAAGCTCGTCTGCTTGGGTTAAACCTCAGCGATGGAGGGTGATGCTGCGTTCCAGAAAACTGGGAGGTCTGACATTTCCGACCTCCTACTGGGAACAGTTCTCTGGAACGCCGTTTGAAGCCGGACGTCCTGCTAGTGTCGGGCCCGACTGCACTGAGATGCAGCAGCCTGATGTCAGACCTCACTGTCGATCATTGTCAGTAACTTCAGAAACAAAACAAATATTATCTCATCACTGACGGCCATGTTTGTTGTTTATGTTTAACGTGGTGTCTCCAGGTGAATGAATCCAACGTCCCAGCTTCATGGAAAGCAGCATTAGTTCTAAAAGTTACTGATGTAACCACGGTTCTATGACTCTATAAAGAAACGTTTATAAACTAAAACACAACAAACGTTTTGTTCACATCTTGAATCTGGAGTTTAAGGCCGTTGATCAGTCGTTAGAGAACCACACAGATTAATGAACGACATCATCTGGTCGTTAACGGACTCTGGTCATGTGACCTTCAGGTGGATCTGTTAAAGGTGAGAGCCTTAACGATGTAGAGTCAGTTACTGATGTGACCCTGGTTCTATGAATCTAGAGTCGGTTACTGACGTGACCCTGGTTCTGTGAATCCAGAGTCGGTTACTGACGTGATCCTGGTTCTGTGAATCCAGAGTCGGTTACTGACGTGACCCTGGTTCTATGAATCTAGAGTCGGTTACTGACGTGACCCTGGTTCTGTGAATCTAGAGTCGGTTACTGACGTGACCCTGGTTCTGTGAATCTACAGTCGGTTACTGACGTGACCCTGGTTCTGTGAATCCAGAGTCGGTTACTGATGTGACTCTGGTTCTATGAATCTAGAGTCAGTTACTGATGTGACTCTGGTTCTATGAATCCACTACCGTCAGATCGTCCTTGTTTCAGCTCGTTGTTGTTTTTATGTCTCGTGACCTGGATGAACATTCTCATCAGCTGTTCAGGGAACTTTCAGTTTTTGGGGAAATAGAAACATCCACATCAAACGTTTCACCTTCTCTAGAGTTTAAACTAAATATGAAACCAGTCGTGGAAACTGTCTCTCTACCTCCCCCTCTCTCCCTCTCTCTCTCTATGCCCCCCCCCCCCCCCAGTATAATTGAATATAGACTCCAGTCGTCACACACTGATCTTCTCAGAGGAGGGTCTCTGAGTTCAGGACAAATGGAAAACTCTCACTGTGTGTGTGTGTGTGTCTGTGTGTGTGTGTGTGTGTGTGTGTGTGTGTGTGTGTGTGTTAGGAGGGTGTCAGATTTGTCAGGCCACAGGTCAGTTTATTTCCAGAGTCTCTCTTCATCACACAACTGCCTCCTGGTCTGATCTGTCCGTCATCCTCTGAGCTACGATAATAATAATAATAATAAATAAATAATAATAAATAAATAATAATAATATGAAGAATAGCCATAATTATTCTTCATATTATTATTATTACTAACTTTCAGTCTGTGCAGAATAAAAATCTACTTCCTGATAAATTCTTTTAAAGTTTTACAAAGTTCAGTTCTTCACCTTCAGACTCTGCTGCCACCTGCTGGTTAAACAGCTGCATTACATTAGATCACGCAACGCAGCCATAACATTATGACCACTGGTCATATCTGCTGCAGACCATGTTGTCCTCCCTTCCCCAGGATGACCCCCTTTAAGGAGGACGATGACTGCTGCTGTGGGACGCTCTGGACAAAAGACAAGACTTGGGACTTCAGGGTCACACCCCCCCCCCCCAAAAAAAGAAAAAACAAAATAAATAAAAACCTCTCTGTGTGTCTGAACTGAAAGCTTCACTCCATCAGTTGGTTTGAAGCTTTTTAACATTCTGGCTCCTCCTGGTGTAGTTTGATCCTCTGTCCACTAGATGTCAGCAGAGACTCTGGTTCATGGTTCAAACCTGAACACACACACACGCTCATACACACTAATACACACTCATACACACACATATACACACTGTAGTTCAACCCTGACAGCATCAGCAGGAGTCATTACTGATGATAAGGTTCTGGTTCAGGATGTTAACCGTCCTGTTGCCTTCAGATTTACTAACACCTTTTATCCTTGGGCTCAGTTTGATGCCGGCAATTTAAACCTCCACAAAATGACTGTAATTCAAATGATTAAGTTTAATAATAATAAGTTTATGAGCTAAATAGGTCTTTAAGTAGTGAGCTGCACCGTGACGACTTTCTATTGTTGGAAGGTGGTGAGTTAACTGAGAGACAACAGGAGGGTCAAGACTGAGATAAATTAGGGAAAAGTTATTGAATATATATATATATATATAATATAATATATATTTAGAGACGTTGAACTCTGACGAGAGTCAAACTGACCCTAAAGGTAAAAGGAGGATTAAAACCAAGCACAGGAATCAGAGCAGAAGCTGCAGCTCTTCATCCTCACAGAGCTCCATGTTAGAAGAACAACTATAAAGAAAGAGTTTAAACCTGAACTTCAACATGATCAGACGACCTCTGTGTCTCACAGCGTCCTCTAATGGAGGTTAGATGAACTGCTGCTTCAGATTTTGTTGAACTTTGAGCTACATCTGCTTCTGTTTGCAAAAAACATCAGTCTGATTCTGCAGGCTGGGCTTCTTCCTGTGCAGCCTTTTCAAAATAAAAGCTGAAAACCAATACTTTTAGAGGTTTCGTCTTGAATGAATGCATGAATGCATGAATAAATGAATGCATGAATAAATGAGTAAATCAATCCAACGTGTCGTTCTGTCTGATTAATACTAAATCAACTGGTTATCTGAGGTCGTCTGACTGAACTGACTCAACACACGTCACACATGAAACGTGATATTTTTATTTTTTATACGTGTCTCTAATCTTTTCTACTTCTCCTTTCTGTCAGGGCGACACACACACACACACACACAACCCAGTGTGTGTGTGTGTGTGTGTGTGTGTGAGAGAGAGTGTGTGGTTGCTTCCTTTGCAACAGGAAACAACACACAACTTCATGGAAATGCCACACTGGGTTTCTGTCTGTATGTTAATGAGCTGTGTGTGTGTGAGTGTGTGTGTGTGTGCGTGTGTGTGTGTGTGTGTGTGTGTGTGTGCTTTATTACTAAGACGGTGGCACTTCATCTTTTGTTTTTTTCCTCTTCTTTCCAACAGTCAGCGTTTTCACTGTAGATATGAAACACACCTCAGAGAAGATGACAGACACCTTTTTATGAAGGCTGAGAGGCCCTATAAGGACTTGTAAGGTCCTTTAAGGTCCTTAAAGGGCCTCAAATGACCTCAAATGACCTTAAAGGTTCACCTCCATATTTTACTCTCAGAAGCAAATTTGATTTCATGCTCAATGCTTTAAAATGTTAGATATAGAAACTCAAAAGAAACAAATGTTTTAGTCTTACAGTATGAACCAGCTAGGAAGAGCTGCTATTAGCTGGGAGGCTAGGAAGAGCTACTATTAGCTGCAAAGTTAGGAAGAGCTACTATTAGCTGGGAGGCTAGGAAGAGCTACTATTAGCTGGGAGGCTAGGAAGAGCTATTGTTGGCTGGGAGGCCAGGGAGCTAGGAAGAGCTTCAATTAGCTGGGAGGATACAAAGCTAGGAGGTGCAGACGCTCGCCAAATGCCAACAAAATGGCCGACCAGCGGCTTGAAGTGTTGTGAACATGCTTCCATCTTTCTGTCTAATAAGATCCACTCACACTGTATAATAAGCTCAGTCCAGATAACATCGTGTTAATAAAGTCCGAGGCCCGTCAGCAGATAGATGCTTTATTTATTACGTGGCTCCCACTTTGTGTCGTCTCTGATTCCTCTGAGATAAAAACATGTTATTGTGGATATCACACTGTTTTAACTGCAGCGTTCAGTGTGTCGGGCCTTGTTGAACTCTGCTCATAAATCGCTGTTGTCTGGTTTATCTCATCCTCTCATCTGTCTTCAGTGGTTAGATACAGATCTGTGTGTTTGTGTCGTTTCCTGCTGCTAGCATGAACTGTGAAAAAGGAGTCATTCAGATATTCTTTCACTTGGGCTCTCATTTTGATTTTCAGCCTCGACATTTAACGTCTTAGCTCCTAGCCTCCCAGCTAATAAAAGCTTCTAATTCCTATCGTCCTATCCTCCCAGCTAATAAAAGCTTCTAATTCCTAGCGTCCTAGCCTCCCAGCTAATAAAAGCTCTTCCTAGCGTCCCAGCCTCCCAGCTAATAGCATCAGTGATCACATGGACTGAAGCAACATTTGGTTTATGTTCCTGTCCGGATGGATCGCCACCATCAGATCAATATTTGCTTCAAAAGCACCTGCAAAACTAGCATTTCTTCATTAGCATCAGACATGGTCGGTGCTAAATGCACCTGCTATCAATGTTATTAGCATTTAGCCTCACAGAGGTGCTGCAAATCAACACCAAACAGGTCCAGGACTGTTGCCCTGACATGTCCGTCCTCCACCCTCGCCCCCTCGGAGCCCGCCGCCCCGTTTGCAGCTGCAGTCAGAATATCATCGGTCCTTTATAGACATGCAAGACGTCTGCAGTAGCATCTGCAGCGCGCTGACTCACAATGAAACCTGCACACACACAAACACATGAACACCACAGAAACAGAGGTGGGGGCTAAAAGTTGACTTGTAGTTTCTCTCTCAGTGCAATCATGGTTTCCACCACAGTCCTGCTGAAGTGTCCTTTAGCATCGCAGCAGTTCACCCACTCTTTACTCCACCAGGGCCTCCGACCTGCAGCAGCAACATGGATACAGACAGAATCCAGACAGACTATCCTTATCTATCCATCTACATTGTTATTGTCAGCTGTCGGCTTCTCATTTAACGCCTCCAGACTCTCATCTATTTCTGTCATTTAACTGTTGCTTCCCATGACTCTACTGCTCTTAGTCACCTTGTCCTGCAGATCATATTTGCGTCACACCGTGTGAATCAGAAAAATGCGGCCGAATATGTGGTTTATTATAACAAAAAGGCAAATAAGCACAACAGTAAAATAAAATGTGCATTTTAACGGGTAAAAGGGAACTGAAGACGTCGTATAAGACTGTAGTTGTGCTGCAACTAACATTTGCATGTCATCTGCATATTGTTTGATAAATAAAACTACATAGATGACATTTTATTAGTTGGACGAAGCTAAAACTTGCATTAAATTCTCCCTTTGTGACTGTAGCAGGTTTGCTTTGAAGCAGTTCTTAATTTATTGGTTTATAATTGAGGTTTTTCTAATAGTTTGTCCAGTAAAGTGGACAAACTATTGAAGACACCGCCTTCTAATATGTAGTTTTCATAACAAAGATATGAAAAATTAAAAAGGGCTCTAGGATTGGGCCTTGGGGAACTCCGCACATAAGAGTTTGCAGAGTCATCCGACAAAACAACGAAATAAAAAAATTGGAAAAAACGGAATTTTAATGGTAAAAGCAAAGGGTATGAGACTGTTGTTGTGTTGCCAAGCATGCCATCTGGTAATTGTTTGATGAATATAACTATGACGATGACTCACCTGCCTCTTTATTGGTTAGACGTAGCTAAAACTAGCATTAAATTCCCCTTTCATAGCGGTTGCAGGTTTTGTTGAAACTGTTGTTATTGGCTACTGTCTTTTATTGGACTACAAACAGGGATGTTTGTTATATTTTGTCCAGTAAATGGGACAAACCTCTGGGGACATCACATCTGATTAGTTTTCATAGCAAAGGAAAGGTGAAATTAAAGAGGCTCTAGGATCGGGCCTTGGGGAACTCCGCACATAAGAGTTTGCTGAGTCTTCTGACAAAACAGCAAAATTGCATTTTAACGGGAATTTTGATGGTAAAAGCAAAGGGTGTGAGACTGAGTTATATATATCAAACTAATTATTTGATAAATATAACTATGAAGATGACTCAGCTGCCACTTTATTGGTTAGGCGTAGCTAAAACAAGCATTAAATTCCCCTTTTGTTGAAAAAGTTGTTATTGGTTACTGACTTTTATTGAATAGAATAGAATGTCTTTATTTGTCATTGTGGTACAACGAAATTAAGGTGCCCTGAGGTCCCCTTTTAGGTGCAGTAGAAAAATAAAAATAAAAATAATAAATAAGGTAAGGAATATAAGGGAAACTAGTATTAAAAAAATATGTACAAAACTATAAGACTATGGACACTGGCATGACATAACAACTATTGGAACTTGTAGAGAACTTATTGCACATTACACATATGAAGTTATTGCACGTATTGTACTGCAGTGAAGGATGTTTGTTATATTTTGTCCAGTAAAGTGGACAAACTATTGGGGACATCACATCTGATTAGTTTTCATAGCAAAGATAGGTGAAATTAAAGAGGCTCTAGGATCGGGCCTTGGGGAACTCCGCACATCAGAGTTTGCCGAGGTCTTCCGACAAAACAGCAACATAAAATATTGCATTTTAACGGGAATTTTGATGGTAAAAGCAAAGGGACAGACTGATATATATAACTATGAAGAGGACTCAGTTGCCACTTTATTGGTTAGGCGTAGCTAAAACGAGCATTAAATTCCCCTTTTGTTGAAACAGTTGTTACTGGTTACAGACTTTTAATGGACTACAACTAAGGATGTTTGTTAGTTTGTCCAGTAAAGTGGACAAACTATTGGGGACATCTGATTAGTTTTCATAACAAAGATATGTGAGATTAAAGAGGCTCTAGGATCAAGCCTTGGGAAACTCCACACTCAAGAGTTTGCTGAGTCATGTATAAACATAAAAACAACAAAACACCTGAACATTTCTCTTGAAGTTAAGAAGAAGAATATGTTTATTGTTTGTTTTTCTACATGGTGTTAATAGGCGGTGAAGTTGCTCTCAGGCTGTTTATTGACCACACAACAACAAAGCTGCATCTCCAGCTGCTGTGGGGAAGCACAGCTCTGGTTCTTAGAAGTCACAGCCTCACACACACACACACACACACACACACAGAGCACTCGGGGTGCATTGTGGGTAAGGGCTTCAGTTACTGTAAGAGAAGGCTACTTGCAGTTTACCAGAAGTGATGTCACAGGAAGTGACTTCACAGCCGTGGGTTTACGGGGCGGGGGGTCTGGCTTTTTGTAGCCGCAGAAATACCCCGACCCGCCCGTCTGTCTGCAGAGCATCACGGTCTCTGAGCTGAGCTTCGTTTGCAGCGCTCTCTTCTACCTGCTGCAGATTACTTTAACAGCTTTTCCACCAACGAGTCATTTCTGCCTCTTAACTCGGTTCCATTTAACTTGAAGGAGGTGAAACTCACATTAACCAGAAAGATTTGGAGATTGTTTAAAAACTGCAAAAACATTCGTGCATCCCGACTCCTTTCCTCTTTTATTAATCATCTGACGACTCCTCTGATTCACCTTTTGTTAAAACCTTTCTAACTGAGCTACTGATGCATGAATAAATGTAATCAGATCCCTTTAAATATTCACCCATTGGCCAGTTCATCTAATATAACAGTCCTGCTCTAGTCTCCATGAGGGTTCTGGTGTTCAGCTTTAGTTTCTAATAACTGGGAGAGATGTTGTTTCAGCTGTGTTTTCATTGTGGAGTCTGTGGTTTGTAGAACGGTTGAACTGTTTAACGTGTGAAAGAACAAAATGAAAGAACATCACTGTTTTATTTGAATGCATTCACCTGTGTAACTTATGAAATGGCCAAATGATTTCCATATTTGTAAAATTCACAATTTGGATTAAATCTAAACTTTTACCCACAAGACACGTTTGTGGCCCTGTGGACCAGACCAGACCCAACTAGGCCTGATCAGACCAGACCAGACCAGACCAGACCCAACTAGGCCTGATCAGACCAGACCAGACCAGACCCAACTAGGCCTGATCAGACCAGACCAGACCAGAATAGACCAGACCAGACCAGACCCAACTAGGCTTGATCAGACCAGACCAGACCAGACCAGACCAGAATAGACCAGACCAGACCAGAATAGACCAGACCAGACCCAACTAGGTCTGATCAGACCAGACCAGACCAGACCAGAATTGGACAGACCAGACCAGACCAGACCCAACTAGGCCCGATCAGACCAGAATAGGACAGACCAGACCAGACCAGACCCAACTAGGCCCGATCAGACCAGACCAAACCAGACCCAACCAAACCCAATCATATAAGACCAGACCAGACTAGACCAGACCCAACTAGGCCCGATCAGACCAGACCAAACCAGACCTAACCAAACCCAATCATATAAGACCAGACCAGACCAGACTCAACTAGGCCCGATCAGACCAGACCAGACCCAACTAGGACCAATCAGAACAGACCAGACCAGAATAGACCAGACCCAACTAGGCCCGATTAGACCAGACCAGATCAGACCAGACCAGACCCAACTAGACCCGATCAGACCAGACCAGACCAGACCCAACTAGGCCTGATCAGACCAGACCTAGGCCCGATCAGACCAGACCAGCCCAGACCAGACAAGACCCGATCAGACCAGACCAGACCCAACTAGGCCCGATCAGACCAGACCAGACCAGACCAGAATAGACCAGACCAGACCCAACCAAACCCGATCATATAAGACCAGACCAGACCAGACAAGACCTGATCAGATCAGACCAGACAAGACCTGACCCAACCAGGCCCGATCAGACAAGACCAGAGCAGACAAGTCCCGATCAGACCAGACCACAGGAGACCCAATCAGACTCAATCAGACAAGACTAGTCCAGGCCAGTCCAGACCAGACCAGACCAGAACAGAACAGAACAGAACAGAACAGACAAGACAAGACTAGATCAGACTAGATATACAATACGATACAATAGTGAGTGTTTTTCGGGTTAAGTGGAAAAAAAGGTGCATGTACATATGAACAGTCATGAACATTTATGAATAGTTTTCCCTGAGATACAGATGTATGTGTGTTACATGAGTATGACGCGATTTAACTTTTTGCTTTTAGATTTCCGACTTTAAATGCAGAAGTAAACAAGAAGTCGACATGAAATTGATTTTCTCTCTGCTTTATTCATTTGAGCCAATCAATAAATACACAATAAATAATCATTACACATTACTCACAACAGAATGATTAGTCATTAAATAAACTTTAAATATAAAAATAAATAGAGAAAAACTACAACATGTCAGTAAAACACAATAAATCCCTGAATGCTTCAGTACTTCTACCACAGTGAAGTACTTCAGACCTGAATGTTCAGAGGATTTGAAGTACATCCAAGTACATCAAGTACTGTAAACACCGTCGGTTCTCTGAGGCACTGCGTTTTTTTGGTCTTGTATCATTTGATTTTATCCAAAAAGAAAACTAATTCAAAATCGAACATGATTCACTTTACGCTTAGTTGATTTCATTGATTTGATCGAGTGAAATTAAATATACCGTTAGTAATCCTGCAGTGAAGAAACGTTTCACAGGACGCGGTTTTCAAGTATCAAACCCCAAACTTCCTTTAACAAATACAACAACATCTCTAAACTAAAACATCTACTAGGCTTAGGCTGCTGGTTCATTACAATAAATACATCTGAATCTCTTTAAAAACAGAGAAAGTATTAAATAGGCACTCTGGTCTCACTTTGTTTTGCTTTTAGTTCTAAATTTAAATTCATCCATGTTGTGCCGTTCTTGTCGTTTCTGGATCTTCAGAATCTTGGCCGATTCTTGGACTTGGCTTGGCGCCGCCGCCGCCTCCTGTCGGACAGCGAGCCCGCCGCGTCGTACAGCGGCAGCAGCTCGAACAACGCTTTGCTCTGGACGACTGGATCGTTCATCTGGAGAAGAAAGACCAAAGGTTTTACATCAATGACAACGAAGTCTGTAATGTTAAACCCATACACAGAATACACCTCTAGCTGGCGCCACGTTAACCTTAGATGTGAAGACTTCCGTAAGGCCGACGCTAATCCGCCATGAGCTTTACTTTAAGCCTTAGAAAACCCCAAAATACTTCTTTCATACGCCTTAATTTCAGCCACAATGAAGCCCAATTAAATCATTTTCTAAACGTACTTTGAGCTCTAAGTGAGTCCTAAGTATGTTGGACTAAATGAGTCTCATTTAAGGCCCTTCTTTAGTGGAGCGTGTCTCTTCAGAAGGTTTCTACTAAACGCCAACTTTCCTGAAGCCGGACACAGATCAGATCTCTACCTTGATGTCTTGGAGTTCCTGCAGCCTCTTCAGAAGTTCCCCCTGCTCGCGGTAACGGTGCAACTTCAGATCATGGATGTTCTTCAGGATGATGTTCAGCATCTTCTTGATATTCTCGTTTGGTTCCGAGCCTTTGGAGGCGGCGAGGGCGGCGGCGTCGTTTGGGGTGCCGTTGACCGAAGAGGCTGTTTGGGGACTCGGAGTCGGAAGCTGCTTCAACATGTGATCGATCAGCTTTTCATACGTCTCCAAAACGGCGCCGAGGTAGAGCATCTGAGTCTGAGAAGAGAAACGGTGAAAGGTGGTAAAATTGCCCTTCATATTTAAAACTTATAAGTCTTGATGCATCTTTGTAAAAATTAAGATTTTTTGCATCAAATCTGTGGAGAAACTAACCAAACCAAAAGTAGAAAGAGTTTATAGTGTTGTTTATAGTGTTTATAGTGTCTGTTGTCACTTGGCACATGTAAAGCAGCCTCTATGTGCTTTAACACTTTTGACCCAGTGGAAAAACTCTGTGGTTTCCCACGCAGGAGTCAAAGTAAGCGTAGAGTAGGCCTTAAAAGGAAGTGCCACTCATTGACTGTTAAATGTGAATGTCATATCCAGGCGCCGCTAACCGGGTAGAAACTCATCAGGATGCAAGAACTCAAACTCTTGTTTTTTCCGTCTGGTGGAGAATCCACTGAACGGCGCCGGTCAAAGACATCCGGTCAAATGTCAAGAACGACTCAAGTCAAACGTTCCTTAGACACAAAACTGACCGAACCAGGTGGCTACCTAGGCCTCAGATGAGTCACAAGAAGTTTCTGGACCGGAGCGGATTCAAAACTGAATGAAGCGGTGGAGAAAAAAATAAACAGGGAAAACCCCGACGGGTGGGCACGCCATCTAATCTAAAGGTCTGTGCACCACGTGTATACCTGAGTGTGATTCAAAAAAACCCGTTAGACTACCATGGAAAAATCAAAACAAGTCAAATGTGTGTGGATGTGTTGGATTCAGTCCAAAGTAGCTTCACATTCCCGACTCCGACAAAAAGCCGAAGTGGCTTAAAAACCTAAAACCCGTTTGTCCAGAGCCGACAAACGTTCATTCTTCTGTCGAACCAACAATCAGCTACGACTGGACCGACTTTTCAGAACGTAGAAAGACTTTTCTCTTCTAAAGAACAACAGTTGCAGCTGGTCTACGATGAGCGGAACAGTTTTGCCGTTTGCTAAAAACTTCTTTTTACACAGAACACGAAAGTAATCAATACCCTAGAAAGAGTCAGGTTGTCGGTTTAGATCTTTAAGTTGAGTCTCAAGCCAACAACGCGCTGAACGTCTCCAGATGTAAACCTGAAACTGATTGCCGTTTTATCTCCTAAACCACACAAGGCATCACCAAGCAAAACGCTGCAGACTGCAACAGACTGCTCCGTCGCCGGTGGTTCAGCTCTTGCTCGAAACCAACCATGAAGCGTTTGTTGTTTTCTTTCTTCAATCGTCGCTGGCGAAGAGTGAAAGTTTAGTAGTCGCAGAAAGGTTGCACAATGCAGAGGCAGCAGGAGACGAACTAAGAACAAAGAAAAACCTCAAACTCCAGAGTGAAACACCAACCAGCTGCTGACTCAGGGATCAGAAGCTCAACAAAGATGGCCACCATTTGTTTAACTCTAGGAGAAGACTGATGTTTAGAATAGCTTAGCATGAAGACACAAGGGGAAACAGCTGCTAACAAACCTGATCAACAGTCTGAATTATTTATTGGTGACTGATAAACACACAAACTACTTGATCTTCTTCCTGGTTTCCTTGTGAATGCACTCAGCCGTTAATGTAGCCTAGCGTAGCAACTAGATGCCAATCAGTTCAATCAGACCACTGCCACTCTTTTGTCCGTCACAACATTAAGCCCCTCCCCCAAACAATCTGATTGGCCCGGCTGATCGGTTCCCAACAGAGAGACTCCAGACCAACTTTCTGGCTTCCAGGCTAGTTCTACTCCGCTTCCATTCATTATGCTAAGCTAGGCTAACAACTCTGTACATAAGACATGGGCCTTGATCTTTCAGGTGATCTGGCAGGTAAAATTTAAACCGAATCTTAAACAGACTGAACAACCAAACACATCATAAACTTCTATTTACCTCTGTTTTGCCTTGTGGAATATTTTTGAAGACGGGCATCCCATTAAATCTTTCTTTAGTTGAAATGTTCTGCAAAACAAAACAAAAGACAGAAATGTTAGTTCATGTTGCAGATGAATCAAGTTATATGTTTTATTATTTATTTGTGTAAGTAGGACCAGGCCTCTCCGGTGCATTCCAGGACAGTCAGACATTTTCTTTTTAAACTAGCTGCACTGACACATAATATGATATGATCGACTTTATTATGAAACAGTAAACACAGGTCTGGTCCTTTAACCACGCACTACTGCACAACGAAAAAGGTGTGTGTGTGTGCATGTGTGCATATGTGTGTGTGTGGTGAGAGCATCACAGTCACAAAGAAGAATCAAGAGGAAACAGAAAGCCAGAACCAACGAGAACCACAGCGACGCTGAACAAGTCGCTCCTAACTCTCAGTACTCACATAGTGCTGCAGGAGCTTCTGGACGGTCCTGTTCATCTCCGCTGGGACGTGTAAGCCTTTGACCTGACACACCAATAGGCACAGTGACAGGCAGATCACAGCCCTCGCCATGGCAACCATCATAGCACCCTTAGTCGAGTTCGTTTAGATCCCTGTCTGAGGCGATGCTGAGCACGGTGAAACTCTCAAACTGTTCAAAGTTCTTCTGGTGAAGGCATTATTTATAAGTCGGAGAGAGAGAGAGGAAAGGGGGGCAGAGAGACGTAGACAACTAGGAAGAGAGTGTGTGTGATGCATGAGATGATATAGGTGTGAAAATGTGGTTGTTGCAGTTTCCTTTAAATCACCAAAGTTCATAGAAGTGGGTGAGGGGTCTCCCACATGCATGTCGAACACAAATCATTAGCTCGCTGCAGGAGCTCACGTCACCCCCATGTTTTACTGGAACTAATGTCCTTACTGGTCAAACTTGCAGCTCCAGTGTCTTCTCACAGCGGCCTGATGTTTGCATGCAACACCATGCAGCGCACCGAGTTTCGAGCAGAAACCAGTGGAAAGCGCCTTCTCCCGTAACGGTTGGGCTGCGTCGGCCCGCGTCGGAAATCATTAGATCCAACAGAAAGTGGATGGAAATGGTTGCGAACGCCGATCCGTCGTTTGCATTTGAGGTTTCATTTCAGTAATTAAAGCAGACGACTCAAACAGCTGATCGGTTCCTTCTGAAGAAAGAGACTTTCGGAAACGGCTCACACATCCTCTATTCAGTCTCGGCTGTTTGTTAAAATAGCACAAACAGGATGAAACTAATGATGTGACCGCTGCTATAAATATTTAGGGTGTTACACATTCTGGGCGATTCAGTAATTTCCTCAATCAGCTGAAGACGAAGCAGTTTTCAGAAACCTGCATTAATCATATATTTATTGAGATTACGTCCAGCAGCGTATTCATCCACATCTGGACTGAAGCGTTTTCCCTTGTGGATGAATAAAGTTTATCTAAGTCTAAGGCCTTAAACAGAACTATCACAGCACTAGCGCTACATCATCTGGGTTTTACTGGGAACTCCAGAGCCTGGTGTTAATTCTTGTTGAAGCAAACTGAGTCACTAATAAAGTCATTACTCTGCACTTCTGCTTTGCCTTTTTTAGCCTCTTCCAGCTCCTCGTTTTGGATTCTCGTCTCGTTCGCTGAGTGCTTCGGTTTTTCCAGCGCTGGCAGGCAGCCCATGGTTTTGCATAAATGCATTCCCATGTAACACAGTGGAGTAAATACGAGACGGTATTTACTTCTGAATTTACTCCTCGGTTGAAAAAGGTGTGAAGATGTTGTAGCGTGATGGCTGATGAATGACTGAAATATGAATAAACAGTCAGAATGATAAGCTAAATGGAATTTCGATTGGAAACCACTAGCTCTGCTCTCTGCTAGCTACAAGTCACAAACAAATGCTAAGCTAAAGTTTAGCTATAAGTAAAATATGAACCGTTTTCATAGCTAGCCAACGGTTAGCAAGAGGTAATGGACAAACAGAACGGTTGGAGCTACGGTTTAGATAAGGTTGGTTGAGTCAAACAGCAGCATTAGCTGTTAGCACCAGATGTTATCAAGACTTCTAGCTAACCTGAATAAAATAACTTTCCTATGTTACGGCTTTTCCTTTTATGCACAAGAAGGAAGTTTGATTGGAATTTCCCACTGGGAACGTTGCCCTTGCATCTTTTTAATCTTTATCACTGGAATATTTTAGAAGTGAAGCAGCAACAAGTTAAACCCACTCTCTTGTCTCTCAGTGATGAATTGAACCGTTCTCCAGTTATTCTTCTATCTGCAGACTATTCACCTGCTGCAACAAACCTGCTTAAGTTTTAAGTTTTGCATAACCAGAGTGGCCTTTTGTTCATCAAAAGGCAGAATGATGTTTTTCCCGGTGCCACTCCCCGTGAAGCATCTGCCCTCATTTACAATAAAACATTTTCTTGCTTCACCAGCTGCAGGTTTCTAGCTGCCACCACCCATCTGCTGCACTAATGTCTTCAGTCTTCCCAGGAATTTATTTCTATTTGTTTCCAGGTAATTTTGTCACCATGTGTGTGTGGGTGTGTCTGCGTATATAAAAATAAATGTGTAACAGACAAGTGCAACTGACAAGAAAAGCCCCATATTGTGTGTTTCCTTTAAACTAAACGAGTGACGGCTCATCTGATGATTACTTACTACAAACACTTCACACCCAGCTGTGACTTTATTTCCTGTCCTCATCTTTCCTGCCACACTCTGCTGTTTGTAATTCCTTGCACTTCATTGAACATATTATACATATTAGACGTTGGCATTGATATGCAACTGACAGGTGTCTCATTAATAGGCAATCACGCTGTTGCATGCCGCAGCTTCCAGAGGTTTACCTGTTAGCTTTAGCTAATCTCCAGCTAACCATTCCAGTCATTTATCCATTAGCTGAATATTACAGTGGCTTGTCAGTTTACTTCTAGCTAACCTCAATAAAACAGTTTCTCTTCAACACTTTCCAACATTAACAACATTCTTTACTTGATTCAGTTTTAGAGGCTTTTCCTGTTGGATTTCATTACGAGGCGTGATTCAACCGATACGTCAATCAGAGACATTTAGTTGTAAACTACTTCAACTCCACGTCGCTAAGATGACGTCTGTGACTACCGTTACTCTTCTGTCCATCACCACATTAAGCCCCGCCCCCCGAGCAATCTGATTGGCCCAGCAGATCTTTGCAGGAGCAGAATCAGTTCCCAACAGAGAGACTCCAGGAAAAGTTTCCTCCAGAGATATTGTATTATAAATATTGTGGTTGGGGGAAGTTGTTTATTTTCTTTTTCTTTTTGGCCTCTCAGGCTTCCTTCCAACTTTTACAAGGTAGAGCGACTATTAGCTAGAAGGCTAGGAAGCTAGGTGGAGCTACTATTAGCTAGGAGGCTAGGAAAAAAATAAGCAACAACCTTTTTGTGAGTGTTAACAGTGAGAACCATCAATGCAGCAATGCAACAACCAAATGGACAATATTTCTCCAATCTCATCAATCCTTCTGACGACTAAATAAAACCATCTGATCAGATGCATCATCGAACACTGTGGAACTTTACTGACAAAGTGGTTCTGATGAACAAAAGACGAAGAACCATGTCCTCCTCCATGTCCTAAATGTCTTATAAGACAACCAAGATGTCTCCACGTCTCCATTGTCTTGGTTCATCTTTTTTTTCCTACCTCCATGTTTCTGTCCCTCACCTGATGATGATTAGTAAAGGTTACCATGGTTACCACCTGAACCTCTACTCCTCATCCATCAGTCTGGACCTGACTCAGCAGGTCTTGATTCCCGTTATCGATGGAATATCTCTGTCCTGCGGTTCTATTTGGATGCACCTGTCTCCATGTGAGGTGTAGTCGGGGATACACAACAAAGCAAAAGCAAAAGCAAGATAAAATCACTAGCTGGTAAGTTGTGATGCTGAGCTCGGCAGGAAGGAGACGAAGACGACTGGCAGGAGACAGGAAGACAAACAGGAAGACAGGCAGGTAGAGTTTTACTGTTGAGGTTCAGGTGTTGCATTATGTGGGTATCCCCTAGTCTCACTGGACGGGGTTTCACAGGTGGAAGTTTGTCTGAGTTTTGAAAGAATTCACAGCAGTTTCTTTTCAAATAATCAAAATGAACTTTAGACTCCAGCAACTCTGATAAACTTACTGGCCTCCTGCTAATAGTAGCTCAATCTAGCTTCCAAGCCTCCTAGCTAATAGTAGCTCCATCTAGCTTCCAAGCCTCCTAGCTAATAGTAGCTCCTCCTAGCTTCCAAGCCTCCTGCTAACAGTAGCTCCATCTAGCTTCCAAGCCTCCTGCTAATAGTAGCTCGATCTAGCTTCCAAACCTCCTGCTAATAGTAGCTCCTCCTAGCTTCCAAGCCTCCTGCTAATAATCGATCCTAACCCAGCCCTCAGAGCCTCCTAGCTAATAGTAGCGCTACCTTGCCAAAAGTTGGAAGGAAGCCTGAGAGGCCAAAAAGAAAATGGTACAGGCTTTAATCTTCAGCTGATCTGATCTTATTGAGTAGACGGCTCTCAGTCGTCGTTATTACATCCACAAATTCAGTCAGTAACAGCTCCACAACCCTGAAATCTTTGGATCGGAGACACTTTGGAGAACGTTTAATTCAAGCCAGGTCAGTTCTTGCTGAACCATAGCAAAAAGTTGGCTGGTTGGATCTTAATAAGATAAATCCAACGTGGTCCTCGTACAGTCACGTCCAAGGTGAAAGGGTTAATAGAACTGCCGGCTGACTCAAAGGTAGAAAACTGACATTCAGCTCCGGAGAACCTTTGAAAAGTCCCGACACTTGGCAGGTTGCATCTTAATAAGATAAATCCAACGTGGTCCTCATACAGTACAGTCACATCCAAGGTGTAAGGGTTAATAGAACTGCCCGCTGACTCAAAGGTAGAAAACTAACATTCAGCTCCGGAGAATCCTGGACCTGTGAAAAGTCCCGACACTTGGCTTCGGTTTGAGGGCTAACACCTCAACTTGGAACACCTGAGTCAAAAACAACAGCCTAACACCTCCACCTCAGGTAACGTGAGAAGGGTGAGAAACTAACACTGTCACACTTCCTCTGACAGTAACGGCTGGTTTAAATGTTTTCTACGACGATTGTCATTGAGACATTTTGGAAAAAACACTACACACAGAAATACTGCGTTGATCTGCTTTACTGAATTCACTACTTACAAGAAAAGTTGTAGCTGTACTCTGATTAGTTCTATAAAATGCTGTAAAAAGATCGATATTTGTTTTTAAAGGGGAACTAAACTGATTTAGTGTTTCTTTAAAAATCCTTAAATACTTCACTTGCTTGTTTGAAGTGCACCTCACAGAGTTTCCAAAAATACTATAACAAATATTTATCTCAGTTTAAACATAATTCATCTTCTACAGCTGCAACTACATACTAATTACACATTTATTTAATTTATTATTTGCAAAAAAGTTGGAGATTTGCTCCATAAAATCCTGTATTTACCTGTTTTTGTTAATATTTAAAGGGGAACTCCACTAATTAAGTGAATATTTCACTCAATTTAAACATAATTTATCTTCTAGAGCTTTAACTAATTATTATTAGCATCACTGATTGACTGTTTCTTAATTAATTAATATTTGCCAGACTAATTAGTTCATTAGAGGTTTCAAACCTGTAACTGACCAGAGCTTAATTGGTTAATTGGTTGTAGGTGGAGTCGATGGAGGCATCACTTCTCCACCAGACCCTAACCACCGGTCCTTCCTGTGACTCTCATTACATCATGAAGTGGAGGGGAAATCCCTCCGTGTGATTGGTGCAGAGTATGGGGAACACAGTGATGTCAGAGTGATGTCAGAGGAAGTACGGAGTGTTAATTCCGCTCAGAGACTCTCTTTCTCCTTCCTCACGTCTCCCTCTGAGTTCTTTTTTCCTTATTTCTTCCTCTCTTATTATATTTCCCCGCCGCTGTGAGCAATGTGTTCCTCTCAGACCAGGAAACATGCAACCATTACTTAGCAAAGAGATCTAAAAACAAAGCAGAAACAAGGAGAACTGGACTTGTAGAGTTTCTTGAAGATCCAAGTCTTCAGTTCTGACAGACTGGTGGAGGGTTCAGGTTTAAACATCTGAAAACCTGAGTCCTCATCTGTAGTTGGAGGAGGAGGAAGGTGGAGCATGTCTCTGCTGCTTCTCCTTGGTCAGGGTGGAGTCCACTTACCGCAGGTGTCCAACTCCAGACTGTTGTACCAGCGGTATCGTTCTGTCTCCTGTTGGTCTTTTCATCTTGTTCTAAAATCTGGATCATGTCTCCAAGTCAACAACCAGCTGTTCTTGGTTCTGATCCAGCGGTAGGTAGAGATCCATTAGAGACAGCAGCTGGTACAATATTCTACTGACCACATGATGGCGCTGCTTATTTACAGACACACAAACCGAGATCAGATCTCAAGGGCTTGCTGGGGACACATGTGGAGACATGTTTATATTAAGACCAGATGGAGACACAGGGACTTGAGATGGACAGGTGAGACCAGATGTTAATGAAAGGTCTGAACGAGGAAGCCTGACCCAGTCTACAAACGTCCTGTGGTGGGAAGTTGTTCTGCAGTCTCTCTGTTGGAAACCGATTCTGCTCCAGCAAAGATCTGCCGGGCCAATCAGATTATTTGGGGGCGGGGCTTAATGTGGTGATGGATGGAAGAGTAACAGTAGTCATACACGTCATCTAAGGAACGTGGCGTTGAATTAGTTTACCACTAAACGCCTCTGACTGGTTGATGTTGAGGTATTTTTTTCAGCTGCATCAGTGGAATCACGGCTCAGATTGAAATCTGGATCCGGAAGTTATCAGACTCACTTTTCAATAAGAATTAGATTAGAAGAGCAGATATACAGAAAATGACAACCTTCACGTCACATTAAATCTACACATCTTCTTTGCGTGGTAGTTGATCTCATTATCTGCTCCACCACCATCTTGGAGAAGCTGAAACTATCTGCTTCTCTTTCTGCAGAAATTCAGTGGATTTCATCATCGTCGTCGTCATTATGCAGCGTTTGGTTGAAATTGAAAACCACAAAATATTAACACTTATGAAACAGATTTCATGTGAACCGTGACAAACGTGTGAAGTGGCATACTGGAAAATTCATCAACACCGAACCCACAAGACTGAGGCTGCAACTTTTATTACTAAACACAGATATAATAAAACCGTTTGCTTCCCTTATGCATCATTAGGGACATTTTTGTCTATTTGGGTAAATTTTTCCATAATTATTTCTGTGTTAGTGCATGTGGCGCAATTTATTTCTCACAGAGTCTCTCTCTACACAAAGTTTGAAATTCAAATAAACAATAATTCTAATACGTCAACAGAACACTGTGAAAAACAGTTAACTACCCCCTTGAGTCATTAAGGACAAAAATGTCCACGTGCAAAAAACAAAAAAATTTTCGGCATAAATCTCTAAAACCACATCAGCACTTTACAAAACTACCAAAAACTTCATCATTTTGAGGATTTTAACCCTTTAAATGTCAGTTTGACTACTTAAAGTCAGTTATTTTTTACGAGAAAAAAAACAAAAAAAATTTCATAAAAAAATGGACCATGATTGGATGGTGGAGCATGACCAGCCCTTCACCACCCAACAACATCAGGTACTGCCAGTCCTGCGCAGTATTCGGACTTTGGAGTTTATTTTTTATTCATGATATTCATGAATGTCAATATGTATATTTAACCTCCTTACCACCTCAACCCTCAATTTACACAAGTTGGTTGTTTCAACTTCTGATTAGCCACTGAAAACCTGATGCAACATGTAAATATTTTTTGTACCAGAACATATTGGTCTGCCTTATTCTGTTTATTGTATCTTGCAGTGTCGTTCCCTGCCGCTGCCTAATTTCATGAATAAAGTCCTATCTTATCTTATCAACATCAGCAAAGCACCAGGACCGGATGGAGTACCAGGGAAGGTGCTGAAATCATGTGCCCATCAGCTTGCTGCAGTATTCACTAACATCTTTAACCGTTCGCTGCAGCAAGCTACAGCCCCCACCTGCCTGAAAACTGCCACCATAATCCCCGTGCCCAAATCCTCTGCCATCACAGGGTTAAATGATTACCGGCCTGTGGCCCTGACACCGCATGTCAAGGTCCACATCCCACCCGGTTTCGACCAACACCAGTTTGCCTACAGGTCCAACAGATCCAAAGACCATCTTCATCGCCCTCCACACCGCTCGCAGCCATACTGAAAGCCCCCAGACATACATCAGGATGCTATTTGTTGACTTTACCTCAGCATTTAACTCCATCAGCCCTGCCCGACTCATCAACAAACTGCACCAGCTGCAACATGGAACCTCCCTCTGTCTGTGGATCAAGGACTTCCTGACTAACAGAGCCCAGCATGTCAGGGTGGGCACCTCCACATCCTCCACTATCGTCCTTAATACTGGTGTTCCTCAGGGCTGTGTTCTGAGTCTAGTCTTGTACTGTACTGTACACCAATGACTGCGTTGCCGCCCATGGCTCCAACACCCTCATCAAATTTGCAGACGATACGACCATTGTGGGGCTGATCAACAACGATGACGAGGCACCACACAGAGAGGAGGTCCAAGCACCGGCGGCCTGGTGCAGCGACAACCACCTCAACCTCAACACCAAGAAAACAAAAGAACTCATCATCGACTTCCAGAAGTCGAGGACCACACTGAACTCAGGCCTGAGCATCAATGGTGAAGAAGTTGAGCGGGCCACAAGCTTCAGGTTTCTTGGACTGTACATTTCAGAGGACCTGGGCTCGACTGTGAACACCACCCACATTATCAAAAAGGCCCAGCAGCGTCGAACAAACTCCCTCCACTTCTGCTGAAAAACTTTTATCGCTGCACAATAGAGAGTGTCCTGACCTATGGAAGTACAGTGTGGCATGCTAGCTGCACTGCATCTGAGAAGAAACAACTGCAGCGAGTCATCAAGACTGCTCAGTGGATCATTGGCTCTACACTCCCATGCCTAGAGGAGATCTAGTCCAGCCGACTACTCCGACGGGCCACGAAGATCCAGGACGCCCACCCCGGACGCTCTCTTTTCACCAGCCTTCCCTCTGGCTTTTTACTGCACCTTAATATTTATTACTTATATGACCTTTATTTCTTTTTCTATGCCTGTGACATGTAGCTGCTACAAGATATGCTGCCAAACAGAATTTCGTTGTGTTCTTGTACAATGACAATAAAGCTGCTTCTTCTAAAATCATTTATTTATTTATTTTTCAAATCAGTCTTGGATATGACCAAGATTATGTAAACTATTGACTTGATTGCATTATTAGTTTTTGAGTAGCATCAGATTTAAAATTTACGATCCTTCTGTGACCTTAGCGCACAAAAATGTCCCATTGACTCCCATTGTAACCACATTTTTTAATCTCTCAGCCCAGGGGTCGCATTATTGACCGTTTTTTTAAAACGGTGACGGAAAAATCTGAAGGCCATCTGTCATTTTGACAGATTGCAATTCGCACCCCAGACCACTTGGTGGCGAGTGACCTTATTAACTGGCTCTTGTCTTTCAATTAGTAGTGTAAGAGTCGGTTAAGATTCGTTTCTCTGCCGGCCGAGTGAGCGGCTGCTGACTCTCGGTAAAGCCGATCCACGAGCAGCGGTTATGAGTCGGTTAGGTTTCGTTTCTCTGTGTATTGTGCGGAAGTGTCTGAGTGCCTTAGTTTGCTAGTGGTCAAGTCGGGTAGTAAGTTTTGATTCTCTGCCGAGTGACATGTAAGATGTTTGAATGGTGCAGTTTATTGATTATATATCAGTCAAATCTGGTAGGACTCAACCGAGCAGGTTAAACAGACTCTAAATTCATGATTCTTGAGTCGTCTTTGATGGCCGGCCAAAGATTCGGCTCATATAACCGCGGTTATATGAGCCGAATCTTTTTTTCCACCGCTTCTGAATATTAATTGAAAATGAATGAAAATGAAATGCTATTGAATGTCATTATTGTGATGTTATGAGTATAGTTTGATAAGAACTCCATTGCCCAGCATGCCGTAGTAGTTAGGACCATACGCAGAAACCCCGAGATGAACGTAAGTGGTACGTAGCCATGCAGTAGCATTGGAGAAGTTAATAAAATATAAAGAAGACCAGTTATCACGCCTCGTCTGCCTATTATAAATTAGAGCAAGACAACATAATTATTATCATTTAAAAAAAAAAAAAAAAATTAAAGTGACAGGTAAAAATGGATTATGACGTAATTTTTATGACCCTGTCAGTCAAAATGACGGACAACGAAAAAGTCTAGCGCAACCTCTGTCTCAGCCATAACACAATATGAACATTCATTCTGTAATATTAGGGTTTCATTTTTGAGAAGAATAGTCACATTGTTAATTTTTAATGTTCAACACTCTTTCAAGAAAATAAAAACATGGGCGTCTTCTAATCAAAGTGGTATTTAAAGAGTTAAAATCCTCAAAATTATTGAATTTTTGGTAGTTTTGTAAAGTCCCAAAGTGATTTAAGAGATTTATGCAGAAAAAAATTAATTAAAGGTTTTATACATTTTTTTTTGGGACGTGGACATCTTTGTCCCTAATGACTCAAGAGGGTAGTAAATGAAACTGATGCCTGAGAGTTGAAGATATTTTTTAAAAGAAAGAGCAAAAAAGAAGGTTCTTAATGCAGGATTTCTGTTTTTATTCAAACCACAGAAGACACAGTTTAAAGATAAAAACATCAAAAATAAATTAAGTTAAATAAATCATAAATACAACGAGTTTAAATTATCACAACAATAAATATAACTCAGTTAAGTGAACTAGATTGAGATGTGGATGAAGTGAATAAATATGAGGAACTGTCAAAGTGAACGTGAACATGGAAACCAGGCACAGCTTAACTCAGTTATAAATAAAATTTTAAAAAAATAACACAACTGCATTTGTTAATCAGGTTGAACACCAACTAAATCAGACGATGATAGGGTGATGACAGCGGATTAGTTGTTGTGGAAGTCAATTCCAAGCACCTCAGTTACTGGTGGTAGTCGTTCTGCAGGATTGGGGTTGGGCAGCATCAAAGCCGCCAAACACAGAAGCCAGCTTGTAGATCTCCAGAAACTCGGCCAGAGCCTTCTTCTGGTCAATGGGGTCGTCGACCTGCAGAGAAAGAAAATGTATTTACAGTTAAAACGCTGATAAATTAAGGTTTGATGTGTTAAATTAGGCAGGTTCAGTTTGTGTAGTTGGCGTTTTAAAGCCTCTGCTGCAATGCCACGCATCAAACTCTTTAATTTGTTAATATCTAATGGTGTTATAAGGAATTTTTTAAGTATTTAAAGCCATTAAAATAGCCACCATTCAAACTCCACACATACAACATAAACAGCATCTTTAGCCAACAGCTCCTCTCGGGCTTTTTTAACAACGATTGATACTGACAATTTTACAGCTGGTCACTGAAAGTTTTAACAAGTGCTTCTCAAATCAGATAATAATCTGTGGCAAAATAATCCACATTTGTTTGTGTGGTGTGTGTTTGAGAGGCAGCAGCAGAGAGTATGTGGGGTAACTAGTGCAGTGAAGTGCATCTTGTATCTTGTTTCATGACTGCAGTAGGTTTTGGTTTTGTTTTTACTACACATTTGACCCAGTTTAAAAAAGATAATACCGCAACGCATGGTGACAGAATCAACTGGCCCAGTTTTAGTTTCATCTTTAAATCCCCGGTTTAACCAGCGGTGCTACGATACAGCTACCGTAAAATAAAAACACAACCGTCGACAGTAGACCCTCGGATGAAGGCGGACAAAAGTTAGGCACCTTTATCTTGTTCAGCTCGCTGAGCACATCCTCTTTGTTGTGGTTCTGGTGGCTGATATGGTTCTTCAGGCACTCCATCTTTTTCTGAAGCTTGGTCAGAGAGCTCTCAACCTCAGACCTCTTGGTGGTGGTCATGTGATCCAGCAGACCCCCGGTCTTGCCATGGTGGTGGCGGTGGCCGTGCTGCAGGATGCTGGAGAAGATGCGCATGTAGACGTCCAGAGTGGCGTTCAACAGCTGTACGTTCTCTTTGCTCTGTGAAGAAGAAGTGAAAAACAACGTGTTATGAATCCAATTAACAAAATCTGACGACAGCTTGAGTAAAAAGTTTCTAGTCCCAGTCGGGAGTCGTGTATGGAATTCCTCAGGGATCCATTTTCAGTCCTTCGGTCAAGCATCTTTTTCATTGTATCTCCAAGATTTTTGGGGGAATTTTGACCAAATCTAGCGATGCATCTCATTTTACTGGAAAGAATTCCTTTTAATGGAGGTATAGCAGAAACAGTATTGAGTATTTTTAAGTGTACCTTGCAGGAGGTGTTGATGGTCTTCATGACAGAGCTGAAAAGAGGCTCTTTGCCAATCTCTGGACGCGTCAGCTCCTAAACCACAAAAAAAAAAAACATTTAATTTCATATATGTTTGTCTAAAGATTTACATCCACATCACAAGCATTAGTTTTTTTGTATACATAATGAAACGAAGGTGCCATAATGCTGTAACCAGCAGATATAAATGCCCATGAGGTGTTGAAGTAACCTGACAGATACAACCTAAGGCCTTAAAGGTTAACTACTGGCTATAGTGGGTTTGTGGCTTCTGAAAGCTAAAATTAGTGATCATACAAAGAAAGTTACGACAAGGAAACGAGGTAAAATACACAGTTAAATCACAAGAGAACACTAATATGGAATGAAAACAACTGAGGATCTAAAATCTAGCCCTGTGTGATGCCACTGGTCGACTTACCAGTTCATTCGCGATGGAGTCCTGGATATGTTTCAGGCTGTCAGGGATAGACCGACCGCCAACCCCAGATGAAAACACAACTCCCATAGCGACCACTAGATAAACTGAAAAACTGCTCGGAGACATGTCGGATTCCTAACTTCAACGCAAGTTGCCGAAAGATTGAACTGCAGAAAGTGTCTTCACTGAGGGAACCTGAGACGACGAGTTGTCTGCCTGTCACTGATGCACCCTCTGTTGACCTGTAGGTCTTTATATACAGCTGTGTGGATCTCTATCTGTATATCTGTGTGTGTGCGCATCTCTGTGGTCTGTGGTCTTTTCAGCAGCAGAAACAGCAGCATTGACAGTCGTTTTCCTCTAAAACCTTCAGAGTTACTGCAAAACATACACACACAGGAGACTCCCTGGTCAGGTTTCCACTCACTTCCATTCACCGAACACAAACCCATGCAGCGGGTGAGGTGACTCCCTGGTCAGTGTGGTTGAACTCGAAGGAAGACCAGTTTGAAAAGCTGAGTACGGATTTGTGCATAGCAGCGCTCGCTACGCTAACCCAAGGTTAACCAATAGTGCCAGTAACGTCACTGGTTTGCATGAGTGGTTCCAGGCGTGCAAGAAACCCCAAAAAAGCTTTATGAAACTACACCGACCTATTGTGTTGGTTAGTGTGTATTGTGCATACAGGCTTGTGTGCGTGTGTTTGCATGTGCATGTTCAGTGGTCTCGCTCAAAGAAACAGACGAACACAAGAAAATGGTTTTTACCCTCATTTTACTTCAGCTATTATCTGTAGCTCACGTTATGAATAAACGATCAATAAAAGCAACGTATAAAGTTATAATATATATATATATATATAACAATATGATATGCATGAAACACAGATATGCATGCAAGATAACATAACATTTTCCATGCAATCACACCACTGAACCAGTGTTTTTTTGATGAGATTGTGTGATATCAAGATCTTTAGTTTTTTTATTTTGAGGGAGGGGGAGGGGTTCTGGTGTAAAGTTTAGCTTGGTTGCGTCATTTCCAATTCATTCTGAGACCATGGAGGAGTAAATTAGACCCTGGTGGGCTTGTATGTCTGTTAGCATTGTGTGTGAAACCCCGACTGAACCCTTTTACACTGTGGCGGCGACGTAAACGCTGGTTGATCAGATGCAGCGTTTTGTTTTTGACCGATTGCAGTTACAGTTTTTATTTGCACTTGTGTCGTTGGGAGGTGGTTGGGGTTGGGGTTGCATGGTGGGCCTACAAAGCACTCACAGTCAGTGAAGAGACAGTGTGGATCAAATCAAACATAGCAACATTTCCTTCAGAGTCTGTTTGTCGTTGCAGCTTTGTTGCATAGCAATAAAACAGTTTGAGCTTTGGGCGGTTGTTCGGATGAAACAGGTCACGATTGGCATTTTTTTCAAAACTGAACGTCTTAGCTGACAAATAACGACTGACAGCTGATGAAACAAGAAAATAATCAACACACAGGAGACAAACACAATCTGTGTCTCAATCTAAATCACATACTGTCGAGAGAAAAGCTTTTGAAAGCACAGCTTGACACCTTGTGCACACATACAAAACCACACCTGATTTTTGTACTTTCGTGTCACAGTTCAAACCAAAACCAAAGATACATTCAATAATAAGTCGAGACAGATCACTGCAGTCCAGGCAGAGCAGAACTTTTGATCCAAGTTGTTTTTACTTGTTAGTTGTGCGTCTCACAGAGAGTGTTTATCTGCGTATGTTTGCAGTTTGTATGAGAACCACATTTCCTGGCAACACAACCTGAAGGAAGACCAACAAACAAAGTCTGAGAGGATTGTCTGAAAGGGCAACAGTTTTAATAAACAGCTAAATAAGAAGCCGTTCGTTGGATAGTTTGGTTGCAGTGTCTCTTTCTGCACACAGAGGGACCATCACATGCTTCAGTGATCATTCTGAGTGATTGGATATGAAAGCAGGACAAATAAATACACAAACTGATGCCGGACAAGTCAAAGTTGATCTGGCCCCCCTTCAACGCTCCAGTGACTCATTTGTGAATCGATGACGACGTAACATGATGGAACAGTTGAGAAAGCAACTCTCTGCAGCAATACTTTTATCTGACACTTATTTTTACAATTAATATGTCAACTGTTTTCCAGAGTAGGTGATCAATAACTTATTGACACATAATGAAGACATATTTGAACACGACACCTATGAATAAAGAACTCATTTCACACTTTTGCCAAACGATACTGTTCAACAAAAGTAAAGATTCACTGAAAGTAATTGGGAATGAAGTCATTCATTTGCATAAACTGTGTTGAGTTTGATTTAACCTCAGTGACTCGTGCTGATGAAATGCATCTGTATTATCTTGTAGTGGTTCACCATTCATTCACATTAACCTAACATGCATGTCTATGTGAGAGGAGTTCTGATAGTTTGGAGCTACTGGTCCTACCCACCCTCCTATGGCCTACAACACGACTATGTCATGGTGGAGGCAAAAACCACAGAGCAGAATAATAAAAAATAAATAAAAAAATAGAGCAGAATATAATAATAAATAAATAAAAACATAGAAATAAAAAATTAAATTAGAAATTAAAAACCACAAAGCAAAATAATAAAAATAAATAAAATTAAATAAATAAAAAATAAATAAAAAAAACAATAAAAGTTACAATATAAAACAATATTAATGAATTAAAAATACAAACGCAGAGCAGAATAATAAATATAAATAAAATATATAATAATAAAAAATAAATAAAATAACATACCAGCTGCCACTCTGAGCCAAATAGATAATATGATAATGTCTGTTGTAGGTTTAATTTCTCCTCTAACCTCTACCATGACCAGTTTATCTCAAATGACCACATTAGATGAACTAACGTCTAGTTGTATGTCTGTTGCACAGAATAGCATTTAGCTAGCTCCCGCTAGAAAGTTAACTAACGCTGCAATAATGAGCTACGTAGACACTTCGGTAGCTTCATTCGTCTCATATTTTGCTAAACGTGACACATCTGACAACATTTTGTTTTGCATCAGCCTTTAACAGCCGTTAACTATCTAATATATAACATGTATGTGGTAAAGTTCACGGCTACTTACCCATCCATGCTAGCGCACTTAGCTGTCAAGGCGCAGCCGTTGGTTAGCTTGTTTTCCGGCCTCACCGCTAACTAGGCACAACTTAGCTAACTGTTAGCTGCTAACACAACACACAGCTCCTCTGTTGTTCATGACTTTTCAGGACATAGTTGAAGACATCGAAGAATGTATATGTCCTCATCTTCTTTTTAGTGTCCCCATTCGGTTTCTCTGTCCAAGTTCAGGTCAGTCAATCTGGTCCCCTCAATTAACTCCTTCGATTAACCCTCTCAGTCCTGGGGGGTGATAACGGTACATATTCAGATTAAAGCAAAAAACAGCCACAGAAGCTGCAAGTCCGAGTTAACTATAGACTGTATATAAAGATGGACGTGGAACAGCTCCTCTAAAGAGAAGGCAAATCATTTAGAGCTCCCCCTGGTGTCCGGCTGCAGTATAGGTCATAAGCTCCACCCCCTCCATGTTAGTGGGCGGGACTTGGACCTAATTAAAACACTAAAATACATGTCAAACTGATTTTTTCAAGGATGGTTCCTAGTTAAAATAATGTTGACGCACATTCAAGTGTCAACTGTTTGGATAAGTTTCGTTTTAGACACTATAAACAGGATGTGACATGATGGTGACTACCAGTTGCCATGACAGCCGCTTCGTAAAGCGGTCCGTGAGAGTTGTAAAAAAATAAAATAAAAATAAGTCCAGTGTATAATCCAACACTTCCTTGTAACTAGTGGAGGTAGAGCGGAGCGTAGTGTTAATTAAACGAAAACATGAGTGAGTCTGGAGGAATTGTGGGCGGGGCATCAATATCACGGCTCCACGTGGCTCCGCCCTCAGACCGTACTGATCAGACTCCAGCTCCAAACTCACAAGATGGCACAAATAGTGTTAGTTTGGCCAACGAGAGGAAGTAGAGACACATTGTCCGTATTTATATAGAGTCTATGGTGTTAACTGTCGTATTCCTGTGGATCGTTTTGCCTCCAGCTAAGCCCCGCCCACTAGAAACCATTATAATGTTTAGTAATAGAAAATCACAGTGAATACTTGCATATTCTATGCAAATCAACATATTTATGTAGTCATCGACTCGATTGACGAGCCGTTGCAGCCTTACTTTGCTTCATCGATCATTGCCTCTGGGGGCAACAGTTGATATTATGGGCCTCCCAGAGTAGCCGAAGGATTTCAAGGCTCATTTTACAACATTGTTTACAGTTTGACAACCAACTTGCAACAGAAGAATTAAGTTAGGCCCTGTTCAGACCTTTCTTTAACATCTGTCCTTCACAGTCCAATCACACTGGTATTAATATACGACATGCGTCCCCAGCCAGCACCTGAGATCTGATCTCAGTTTGTCTGTATGGAAATAACCAGCCTCATTATTTGTGGCACAGTAAAATATCTTAACACTCTCTAATGTATCTCTACCTACTGCTGTTTCAGAACCAAGAACATCTTTACTTTTTGATTGTGCATCATGACTTTGACACACACATTAAGTTATTATTTATAGATCTCTGCCCTCATTTAGTTGTCTTACAGGCAAAACTAATTAATGCGAGGCCTGAACGGGGTTTGAGGTGTTTGCTCAACCAACGCATCTTATTAGCAAACAGAAACCAGAAAGCTTGCTGCACCAAAGTCTTTTCCCTCTTCTACATATTATGTATTTATATGCAAATATTGCCGTGTCTACAAATAAACCATGCTGCAGCAACCACCGTATTGCAACATCAAACAGTCATTTCTGTACAGCAAGTGTAGTAACAGGGGAAGGACTCAAGTCAGCGGTGAAAGCAGCTACAAAGGTCAAAGAAGTTGCGTTTAGCTTTCACTTTGAAAGTGTTTGGACCACCAGAGCTGTGATCTTTAGCAGCATAGACGTAAACAGCAGTAAACAGCAGTGGAAACAGAAAATTACCTTTTCTGTGTCCACTGCTGCTCTAGAATGGAAAATATCATAAAAAACTTATTTCCCCTTCTTTCCTCTAAATTCGATTTTAGCTTATAATAGAAACCACAAAGGTTCTCAGATAAAACTTAAGCGTCACAAATTAATCAAAGACATCAGAAAAAGTAGAATATTATAATGATTTGGTCGGTTTCTCTTCTGCACTTCTAAACCTCAAATCTGCAACGAGCTATTTTAAACAATGAAAGACATATTCGGTTTTTAGTAAGAGGTCACTTAAATTCAAAAAGTTGTGTTTTTATGCTACTAATTTACGCACTTTGTGCTAGTTTTAGGCTATATTAGGTGGTTAAAGTCATGTGTTTTGATATGTGTGCTGTTATTCTGTTAAATCCACAACAAAATACCCTTGAACACGAAGCCGCGACCCCATTGTCATCCATCTCTTTTGGGATTAAATGAAAATGACAAAGCGACACTTTATTTTAAAATAGATGCAGCGTTCTCGTGCTTCGCTTCCGCTGATTCAGATTTGGTTTGATTGCAGTTGAGAAAACTTGTTGTAAGTGTCACTGACTCATCATTACGAGGTAGCTTTCACTCTCGGGTTTTGATTTGGCAGAAGATAAAAATATGTTTCAGTCCGAGTTGCAGAGACTAAATCTGGGGATGTAGCTCAGGACGTAGCTCAGGGTGATGCTCATAGTATTGGAATATGTTTAATGCGTAACAACACCAAAGCAAATTCCTTGCATGTACAAACATGCTTGGCAATAAAGTCTTTTCTGATTCTGATTCTGAACAAGTATATGGGTGCAACAAAACTCATATGCCGTGCGTTGATGAAGTGGGACAAACTGAATCAAGGTTGCGTCAGGAAGAAATGCCATCATCGCTGTGGGTAGTGGTACCACTCCACCAGTGGAAATATCATCAAGGGACGTAAAGGTATTACAGCTGAAAGTAGAAACGTCACTGCAAACCGAAGAGACGCCATCCCTGATAGTGGAAACGCTACCACAAGGGCGTGCAACGAAAACCTGAATCATCTGCTAGAAATTACTCTGAGATTTCCCGCTATAATTATTTTGAGCCTCAATCGCAATCAGGTTTAAAAAAAAAAAAAAAAAAACGCTGAACAGCAGATTTTTGATTTGCCGGCTGGTTTTTGAGTTTTCTTTTGTTTGAATGCTCTGCAACTCTGATTACAGTAAAAAGTAAAAACATAAGTATGTATTTTATCAACTTGAGTGAAAGAATGAAATAGTCCAATCAATGAAATGCAGGTGAACACAGTAAGAAGAGCTGGTTGAATAGAAATAAAGAATAGCGTATCATCTGCATAACGTAAAACATTAGGTGATAGGTGAAGGTAGCGCCTGATTTCAATTTGTTTTACACCTTTAATAACATTTTATTATCAACAAGAACAAATTCTGTGTGGAAATTTACATCAGAGTCTACTTTCTAAAATGCTCCAGCAGCATTTCATTTGATTCACCAGAAGATTCGTTTCTGCCACAAGGCGTTGGCTTTCAAGCTAAAGCCTAATTAGCTGGAATTAACTGCAGCTATGAGTTTCTTTTTTTTTTTTCAATATATGTGTGAATTTCCTAGAAGCCCTAACCTTATATGTCTTTTTTTTTTTTTTTTTCTTTCTGTGAGCAAACTCACCACATCCTCTTTGCGTGTGGGGCACGGTTGACTTTTGACTAATGTTCATCAATTGATTTAATCATTTAAATAATGATAATGATCTTAAATAAAACTGAAATGACCTACAACCGTCCTCAGAGCGTTCACATTAAGTTTCCAAAACATTAAGTCTCCCACATGTAAATTAACTGACGTGATGAATATGCAGGTGGTGATCTGGAACTGTTTCTTCTTGGTGCTTATTTCTGTGTTTATTGAGCTTTTTGCAATTTAAATGTCTTTTACAAAGATAAAATAAAATAAATATGGACGTCTCCTCTTCCTCTCATTGGTCATACTGATGCTATTTTCCCGGGGATACGGGCAGTGCCATCTTGTGAGTTTGGATCCAGAGTCTGATCAGTACGGTCTGAGGGCGGAGGCAACGAAACTTATCCAAAAAATGACACTTGAACATTCATCAGCATTATATTAACTACCTAAAATGACAGAAACAATCCTTGAAAAAAATGTAGTTGACGTGTATTTTAGTGTTATAGTTTGGCCCAAGTCCTGCCCACGAACATGGAGGGGGCGGAGCTGCAGCCAGACACATGGGGCAGCTCTACTTGCTTTGGCTTCACTTTAGAGGAGCTGTTCCATCTTCATATACAGTCTATGTTTTTTTTTTTTTTTGCGACAGATGTAATAGTGGACGCCAAACATCTCACTTCACTGATGGCGGACATTTTGTTGTAAACTAATTCATCACCACATTAAGCCCCGCCCACATGATCTGATTGGCCCAGCAGATCTTATCAGGAAGAAATGTGATCATCGCTGTGGGTAGAGGTACCACTCCACCAGTGGAAATATCATCAAGGGAGGTAAAGGTATTACAGCTGAAAGTCGAAACATCACTGCAACCGAAAAGACGCCATCCCTGATAGTGGAAACGCCACCACAAGGGCGTGCAACGAAAACCTGAATCATCTGCTAGAAATTACTCCGAGATTCTCCGCTGCAGTAATTATTAATAATAATTCAAAGAGAAGCTTTCTGAGCATCACCTCGTGGCCTCGTGCAGACCTTGCATTAACATCCGCCCTGGAAACCACTGACAAAATTGTTGGTTGTGAAACGGGGTCATTTGTTGACAGACTCTGCTCCAGAACTGACAAAATAAAGTCCTCACAGCTTCAGGCCTATCTTTATCATTGATCTCTGACTTATTCTTGTGTTGTTACTGTCAGAAAGATTAGCAAAGGGAAGCTGCCCAGATTTATGCTGGTTTGTGCAACTCCGGTAACCTCCACAACAGAGGAGGAGACGAGGTTTCAGAGTCTCTTTATTCCACATCTAAAGAGTCTCCAGTGTAAATGGACTTAATATTGACCACATGTAAATGCAAATCAATCACTATAACAGCTGCGCCGACATGTTACGGGTTATGTAAGCTGGTGAAAGCATTTTTTTTTAAATCCTGACAGATGTTAATTTAATTCTGCTGCACGGAGCTGAGTCAGCACAGAAAAGGTGATGATGAGTTTAGCGGTTTGTCAGCGCGTGGGGGTGAGCGTCTCTCTGTGGGTTTCATCGGTTGTCCAAACGTCTTCACGGGAGTTTCCAGTGACTGGTTAAGAGAAGGGATCGTGACTCAGTTTTGGTTCTTGGGGCGAACTGGTCCTTAAATCCTTCCACCTGCTCAAATTCTGGCCTTTAAATGTTATTTTCATTTCTTTAATCCTAGCTTCACACCTTTGCCTCTTGTTGCTGTTTTTGCATTTTCAATAAACCTAGAAATGATTTACATCATGTCTAAGAACTCAAGAAATATTGTTTTATTTTTATTTCTAGCTCAGTCAAACTGATCTCAATCCATCTACAGCCACTGATCTAACCAGCGCTGAGACAGAATCAGAACTAAGATGCTCTTGGTTGCAGTCTGATAAGAACCACCCGCAATTTTATTTATTTTTTTGTGATAAAATCTTGTTCTAGAGTCTCTCTGTTGGGAACTGATTATGCTTCTGCAATGAGTCTGATAAGAAATGTACATAAACACAGATAAGTTATATAATCTCCCGTCATGCAGTTGTAAGATATTTTAAAGTAGTTTCATCACTCCATCTGGACGTCATTACGTAGCGTGTTTCAGCCGATAAAGAAGAGAAAACGTGACAAATCAACAAAGGCCTAATATCTGTTAACTGTTCATCCTTTAAAGTTATTTCCCTACAATTACAAATGTGATAGTCAACTCTAAACGACTTGTTTCCATTTAAAGTAATTCATCTCCTCGTTGTATGTACGACTGCTGTTATTCGCCTGTCCATCACCACATTACGATCTGATTGGCCCAGCAGATCTTTGCTGGAGCAGAATCAGTTCCCAACAGAGAGACTCCAGAACTCTACACTGTAAAACATTGGTTGGCAGTGGACGTTGGATCATATCATATGCATGTTAAATTTAGAGGCTATTTAGCCGTCAAGGTAACGTTACTTTTAAAATTTTGTAGATTTTTCTGTTAGTTAATTAACATTTAAGTCACATGAAATAATTTCAACCAGGAACAAAATATAAAGAAATGAATGAAACGCTGGTTGAAAGCTGAATGCTAGCTAACCGATGCTATCCTGACTTCCTGTGTCACTGTTCAATGCATCAAGACAGATATAAACCCAAAATAAAGTCCTCACAGCGTTAAAGGACAGAACTGTCTTTAGTGTCTATTATTATTATGTTGCAGCGCCACATCCTGACCAGCAGAGGGAGACAAACCTCAACTCTCCTAGAAACCAACACCAGTCAGCAGGATGAAGATAAAACAATCTGGTTTATTTCTCTCGTACAATAACAAATTCATATAAATACAGACAAGTCGTATAAAAATATCTTCCTTCATGCAGTTTTAAAATATATTAAAGTTTCAAGTAGCTCTAACACTCTGGAACCTTCAGTAAATACTCAATAAATAATAACTTATGTCGTAAATAACAGAATCAATGCTCAGACGTCTGGAGCGACGAATAAAAAGTAAAGCTACACAAGATCCCTTTTTTTTAAAAAAATAAAAAAAGAGGCAACTGAGTCTTTGGATCCAGTAGAAAAACACGAGGAGAAATATTCATAAAATAATAAATGATTAAAGTGCAGATTTATGCTGCTGACGTCTAATTAACAAAGTAAAAAACAACAAAAACATGTTTCATAATAAAAATAGAAAATAATCATTCTCAGTGGTGATGATGATGATGATAAAGACGAAGATGAAGCTGTTTGTGATGGTGATGATGATGAGGTAATGAAGATGATGCTAAGAGTGTTCATGATGATGATGATGGTGAAGCTTTTATTGACGATGATGATGTTGAGACTGTTTCTGATGATGATGAGATGATGAAGACGATGATGATGAAGTCGTTGTTGCTGTTGCTGTTGACGACGATGATGAAGACGCTCTAGACGACGTGGTGCTGCGCTAGCTCGTCGAGCCATCTGAGGACGAAGGTGAATTCCCCGACGGCCTTCAGCGCTGCTTCGTCTCTGCTCCTCTACCGTTGCAAAAACATTCAGCGGCAGAGATTAGAGGAAAAGTACACGCTGTACTGTAAAGTACCTAGTAGTAGAAGTACCAGGAGTAGCAGAAGTACCAGCAGTGGTAGCTGATGCAGTCGTCCAAGCAGCAGCAAAATAGTCATCGTAGCAGCAGTATAGTAGCGATATTTACAGTATTAGTAAAGGTAATAGTAGAAGTATTTGGCAGTACTACTGTATTAACAGAATTAAAACTAGTACTAGAACCATTATAGCCTGGAAGCCAGACCAACTTCTCTGCCTTCAAATGTTTTGTGGTTGAAACCTGGTCTGGACTTTATTTAAACCTGTACGTCATTAAATTCTAACATTGTGCACGTTATAGAATCCATAAGAATATCAATATTTCCTCCAAAAGGCCTCATCGAAATGAGTGACCAAGAACTTCACCAGAACACTAGCAGAGAGCTGTTTGTGTCAGGGTTACGATAATATGAATTGACAAGTGATGGTGGATGGTTAAAAGAGAATATTAGTAATATTTTTTTTTGGGGGGGGGGGGGGTAGAATTTGTTGACAACAAAATGGCTGCCGTCAGAGAAGCCGTCAGAGTATCCAGTTGTGTCCAGACTCATATTCTGATAAATAGAGTGTTGCTATGCTAGGCTAGCACCATTCTAGTATTACAGTAGCAATGGCAGTAGTAGTTAAGGTAGTAGGAGTAGCAGTAAAATGCTGAATTTTTACCTTTTTGATTTGTTTCTCCAACTTCTTGATGGTTTTGAAGTGTTGTGACTGTTCAGAGGAAGAAACCTGAAGACAAAGCCGACAGCGTTAGCGTGGGTTGCAATCTGAGCAGGTGTGTGTGTCGTTAACTGTGTGTCGGGTCGTGTACTCACGCAGTGCTGCAGGGTGTGTTGCAGTCGGTACAGCAGGTCGTTGTAAAACTGGGGGAGGAGATTCTGGACGACCTCCCTGCTGAACACGCTCCTCTGGTAGACGTCGATCAGCTCCCGCATCTCCAGCCAGCCGATGGCACGCTGAGGAGACGGCGGCAGGTTTTAAACACGGATGCTAACGTCGGCTAATGGAACCAGATCTGGTTGTAAGTTTGTCAACCAGATTTGGTTCCAAATGCGTCAGCAATGTGTTGCTTGTTCAAGTCAACCAGAGGCATGTGGAGGTGTGAGTTTAGGCGCCATGGTTCAGAGTCGTTTGGTGATGTGTGTGGTTGTGGTTGAGGTAAACCGAGCGGACACCATCATGGCTGAAAGCTCGAAACCTCAGCGAATCATTTACTTCCACCAAATCTCTCCCTGGCACCAGACTCCATTCAAAAAGTGACTGATTCTACTTCACTCACCTCCGAACATTTGATGCAGAACCTGGGCAGAAGTCTGAACTTCCTGGAGAAGTTTTCTTCTCTCTGCAGAGGAAAACATCAGCGTTTGTTAAATTTATATTTTATTTCTTTCACAGATCATTAAACTCCATCCGTCTGTGAAGACTTCTTCATGAACAAATTTAACTTTCAAATCCCTGCTTGTAGAGCTATCAGCGTTAAATCAGTGCTCGTCTGTTTTGACTCTTTGATCTGGTTTAAAAACTGAAGCTTTTCAAACTTTCACTTCCTGTTTGATGTCGAACAGCTAAAAAAAAAAAAAAGAAAGCTTCATTTTTAGTCATCCATGCGAGTTATCAGATACGAGAGAGAAACCGCAGCCTTGACAAATCTGTGCTGATCAGATCAGATAAAACACCACATGAGTAGACCAACAGACAGAGGCTTTTATTTTGAAAGGACGTAAACACACCATAATCTTTAGTTATATGAAGTTAAATATGGAGCAGAATGTTAAAACATAAGTTGATCAATTAATTATTAACATTTTAATTGAAAATAGTTTGAACATCTTTAATTAATGATCAATTATTATTTTTTGTAACAGTTAACAGTTAATCAATAATAAACTGACACTAATCAATATTTATTTAGTCCATACTAGTTATAATTTACCTTTAGTTTAATATTAAAGTAAAATATTCAGATTATCTACCAATCAATATGTCAGATTACAACATTTAAAAGTTATAATCTGGAGTTTTGATCGTTGACTGATTTAATTTAAAGTAATTTATAAAGTTTATTAAAGATAAATGATGAAAGTGAAAAGTAAAACCTTCATGTTAAATAAAGATCAATTATTTTAAATTAATTATGATGTGACACCTGATTAATCCCTGTTATTATTAAAGGTTTTAATCTGAAGCATTGATCGTCAGTTTAATCTAATGATTAATTCATTCATTCATTATTAACATCTAATATTCCCGTCCCGTCCATCGTCAGAGTCTCACCGGCAGCTTATTGATCAGCTCCTTGTTCTTGCTCCACAGATCCCGGATCAGCTCGGCCGGGATCTCCTGCCGACAGGTGGGCCCCCGATGGGCCGTCGCTGTGGCAACCGCCAGGCCCAGGACGAGGAGGTGGAGGAGGAGGAGAGGGAGAGCAGAGGTCCTGGTGATGAGGAGAGACATCTTCGACTACGACAGCTTCTCCCCTCTCTCTCTATCTGACACTTTTATAGCCACTCCTCCTCCCCACCTCCTCCCCACCTCCCCCCCCCCCCCCCACCCCACCGTCCCCCGCTGACACTCCCCCTATTCTCCTCTTTCGTAGTTTCCCAATATCTCTGACGTACTGCTGCAAATTTCCAAGGAGTCTCCACGCTGACGTCACCTCCCCTCTCCTCCACCTCCTCCTCTTCTCCTTCTCCTCCTTTCCTTCTCTCTTAGTTTATTCCTTTCTTTTATTTTCTTCTCCTTTTATTCCCTCTTTCCATATTCCCCCTTCTCTTCTTCACCTTCCTCCTCTTCCTCCTCTTCCTCCTCCTCCTCCTCCTCCTCCTCCTCCTCCTCCTTCCTCTCCATCCTCTCCATCTTTCTGTCAAGTCATCCCCCATGGCGGCGATGACGTCACTTCCTGCCAGGGGTCACCGGGCTTTTTGGGTTTCTGGCGTTCAGATGTGTGGTCAGATAAAACTAGGTTGCGGCGAGGAGCGGCGACGCAAACGGTTTCAGAAACCTCAGAACCGCCGTCCGACCCAGATTGAAGAAGAAGAAGCATGTGTCAGCACCGAGTGAAGAAGAAGAAGAAGAAGAAGCATCAAAAACAACAAAGTCAGAGCGCCGTTCCTGGAAGTTGGAGCCGAAATCAGGTCAAACAGCCGCACTCAGAGACGATCAGCAAACCTGCAGCACATCTGACACCAGTCCTTCTATCAAGTCATGTTTGGCCTTGATTTACGTGCAGTGCATGCTTAGAAGTTCCATCTGAGCAGCACTTTTATTTTTTCTTACTTGTTCTGTTTGCAAGAAAACACAATCTGCAACTTATTCTTCAGCTGATTCTACCAGACTCAATCATCCACTAAACTCGTCCCAGAGGAACATCCTCAAAAAATAAAACCCTCAGCTCCAACGCCACCAAATCTGATTCAGCAGAAATGAAAAACAAAAAACCTGCATCCGTTTAAATCCTCAGTGTTCTTCCTCAAAACGTCTAGGAGAGGCTTTTAGTTTGAAGGCCCTGAACTCAGCCGGGTTTACGCGACCGGCCGTGACCTAATGACCTTAAAGTCTCCATCGGGAGACTTCCACGTTTGGAAATTCCTCCGACCTGCCGGGCGGGTTTAAAGTCCAGAGATATTCCTGAGTGGAGACTCTTTGTTCAGTTCTGTGGGTTTTCTCCGGAAGCTCCGGTTTCGTCAGACCGTTCAGAGTCATGCAGGTTAATGAGTGACGGGGAAATATGTGACTGAACAGGATCTGAGAAGTGAAAGTAAAAGTCGTCTCTGTAGACCTCCACGTCCCTTGTCCCTTGTCCTACATCCCTCGTCCCGTTATTATCAAGAAACCCACGAGAAACCGTGAAGCTGGAGTCACCGCCGAGGAGCCAAGAGTCTGGTCTGGTGGAGTCTGTAGCAACTAAACCAGGACTGAACTTGTCTGAGACTGTTTTCATACTTTGTCTAAGACTTGGTTTTGGACTGACTCTAGTCTAGCTCTGGACTGGTTTTAGACTTGGTTTTACACCTGGTTTTAGACTTGAACATGGTCTGGTTTAAAACTTGGTTTTGGGCCTGGTTTTAGACCTGGTTTTTGTCTGGTTCTAGACCTGGTTTTGGGCCTGGTTCTAGACCTGGTTTTTGTCTGGTTCTAGACCTGGTTTTGGGCCTGATTTTAGACTTGAACTTGGTTTTGGGCCTGGTTCTAGACCTGGGTTTTGTCTGGTTCTAGACCTGGTTTTGGGCCTGGTTCTAGACCTGGTTTTTGTCTGGTTCTAGACCTGGTTTTGGGCCTGGTTTTAAATTTGCACTTGGTTTATGTCCGGTTTTAGACTTTGCATCTAACTGGTTATCGACTGGACTTCCTCTGGACTTGGTCTTTGACGTCTCTTGGACTCATTAACTACTCAACTTGTTTAAAGATCATCACATATGTTCAAGTAAGGCTAAAGTACGATGCAGCGTTGGTGGTAACCAGAGTTCACATGTTTGTTTGTTGAACTACCAGAAATTAAAGCTTCTCCTCCTCCTGCTGCTTCATGATTCTTTGTTCTTCTTCTTCATGGTGAACTCTGCAGCTTTAGTCTTTACTCTCCAGGTTCTCCAGCTTCCTCCCACCGTCCAAAGACATGCTGGTTAGGTTCATTGGTGATTCTAAATTGGCCGTAGGTGTGAGTGTCTCTCTGTGTTAGCCCTGTGATAGACTGGAGACCTGTCAAGGGTGGACCCCCCCCCCCCCCCCCTCTAGTCCAATGACAGCTGGGATAGGCTCCAGATTTAGACCTGGTTTTGGATTTAACTTTGGACTGTGTTAGAAGTCGTTTGTGTCGGGCTCTAAACACACGATCACCTGAGTCAAGCTGAGTGCGGTTTAAAGGTGGAAACACAGTCTGGTCGTTATCTGATCTGATCTGTGACGAATGTCTGGGTGGAAATGAAAGTGTTTACATCCAGACGGTAGAAAATGAAAGTGTAAACGAGGCCTTTTAAAGTCTTTGTAACGTCTTATTTAAACATGAGAACGTGGAACAGCTGGACGTTGGTTCTATAAATAACTGATGTTTGATGTGTTTCAATACAAAGGAGCTAAATATAGATCACACGCCTACAGTGACAGGGTGGGAAGTTTGCCTTTCTTTCTTTCTTTCTTTCTTTTTCCAGGTGTGTGGGAAATCCACAGTGATGACATCACACAGGTAGAGTCCAGTGACAGGTGAATCACTGAGTCTTTGTGAGGATCTCTAATCCACCTGTAAAGGTCGACTGTGATCATGAGTCATTTATTCTACAGTTTGATTATTTATAAATTAACTTCATGAAAAGGAACCAGTTTATTGACCTAGTTATTGTCTCCAGTTCCACCTGGACCTTAACACTGTGGAGCTTTAACCCTTGACATAGTTTAAACAGCTGAAGAGTTAAATTATCTATAGAGACCAAAGCTGACGGCTGGAGAATGACTCTTTAAAGTCACTTCGCCTTATTGTCACTGAAAAGTTAGCTCTTTGCCACTGCTGTAGTTTAAAGCTTGTCAGGTGGGGGCCCCTACTGTCGTTACAAAAATGAGCTCTTTGCCACTGGTGTAGTTTACACTTTGTCATTTCGGTGGGGGGGCATTAAGGGGGTCTCCTACTGTCATTGAAAACACATTGGCATTGCTCTAGTTTAAATTGTCGAGTCAGGTGGGGGCCCCCTTATTGTCATTGAAAAGTTAGCTCTTTGCCACTGCTGTAGTTTAAAGCTTGTCTGGTGGGGGCGCCTACTGTTGTTACAAAAATGAGCTCTTTGCCACTGGTGTAGTTTAAACTTTGACATTTTAGGTTGAGGCCCCTTAGGTAGGTCTCCTACTGTCGTTAAATACACACTGCCACTGCACTAGTTTAAAATGTTAAGTCAGGTGGGGGGCCCCCTTAATGTCATTGAAAAATGACCACATTGTCACTGCTGTAGTTTAAATATTGCTGTGTCAGGTGTGGGGGGGGGGGGGGGGGGGGGGGGGGGCTGATGGCCTAACTGAAAACACAACTCATTGCCACTGCTGTAGTTTAAAGTTTATTGTCTTAGGTTGGGGCCCCTAGGGAGGTCTTTGTCTCACCTGCCGATAGGAATAGGACACTAATTCAGTCACAAACCCAGAGCCAGTGGTCGTGGTGAGTAGATGGATCCAAGAGCTGAAGACAGGGAAGACCAAAATGAGTAAATGCAACAGTCGTATTTACAACTAAAGACATGAGCCACAGCATTAAACCACAAAGGTGAGCAGACGATCTGGAGACGAGTGGAGGACTGAACCAGGATTTTATGGACAAGGTGAGTAGAAGGCTGATGAGGCTCCATTGGTGGCAGGTGTGCAGGTGAGTGGCTCCAGCTCCAGATCAACCTCCAATGAGACAGACACAACCAAACAAGAAACATACAGGAGATCCTGACAGTCTGCTGAGCCCACTGCCACTGCTATAGTTTCTAATTTGTCATCAGGTGGGGGCCCTTTAAGATGGTCCCACTAGGAAACGTTGCCACTGGTGTAGTTTAAAGATGGTTGTGTCAGGTAAGGGCCCTGGGGAGGTGGCCCTGCTGCAGTTTAACAAGAATCATAGAAGAACGACTCCATGAGCCTCAGTCACATCTGTCTCCATATCTGTGATCAACTCAAACTGTCTGTGAAGGTTCTCAGTCATCCAGGTCATGGTACATCCAAAAAGGTTCAAAAAAGGCAACTGGACTTGAAGAGTTTTTGTTAACAAGCAAGTTTCAGGAGGAGTTCCTGTTTAAACCTCAAACTTCCCACCAGTCCCCCAGAACTGAAGAAGCTACTCAGATGAGGAGTGGTGAAACGTCTTCTCAAAAAACTCTACAAGCCCAGTTGCTTTTTTTGAACCTTTTTGGATATCAACTCAAACTCATAAAGACATAGAGGACGAGTCAGGAGACGTCCAAATGTCCAAAATAAAAACACTTATATCGACTCAGTGTTTTACTTAATGACAGTTTAGATCTCGTGAGACGGTCGATTAAATCTTTAGAAGTTGTTTGACGTCGCGGGATGGGGGCGGGGGAGGGGGGACTAACCCTACAGCATTGAAAGTAGGTAAGTAGGTCTCGTCTTCTTGTGGTTTCTGCACATTTCTGCACCAATTAAAGGAAGTCAGACGAGAACAACTTGATTACATTTCATCTTGCGATGTCAGATTTTACTGATTCTTCGTTAAACCTGAAGCACGTGCAGCTCTGGGTCTGATATGGGTCAAAGAATCAGGTCTGAACAAAACACTTCATCATGTTTCCTGGTGTGTTTCAGAGAACTGCGTTCACGCTTTAACTGCTTTTACTGTTATTAAGAACTGTCCAAGCTCAGCGTGAACACACGACAAAATAAAAAGGTTCCTATTAGTAAGTTTGTGAAATTAATTTGGTAACGGCTCCAACGATGAGACATTTATATTGATAATCGATTATCAACTAAAAATTGTAGTTGTATAAATGTCTCATCGTTGGAGCCGTTGCTACGTCTTTACGTTTAGAAGAAATAAATTAAATCAAGTAAAGATTTACTGTTTATGTGTTGTTTATCTGACAGTCCTCATATGTTTACATGATTGTCTGGAGATTTACTGATAAAACATCAAAGTACAAAACGAAAGTTCCGTTGACCTTAAAGGGCATCGACGGCTCGTATGAGTCGAGGCGGAACGCCTACACTCGCTGGTACCTCCATGCCACCGCTGTCCTATTTCCTAGTGTACCTTAAACCGACTGTTTATCCGACCGGTAGCTGAGGAGTCTGGGTTTGAGTCTGTTGCTTGTTGTGAAACAGTTTGTTGTGACAACTCTCAGGTCCGCGTTCATCGCCCTGGTAGAACCCAAAATGTCTTCTAGATCAGATCGTAGCAATGATATCATTCTGAACTCATTCAGCAACCCCTTGACTAGAACTGGACCAAGAGTTTAGAGAAATACCACAAAGGTTCTAGTAAAAATAGAACCAGGCCCACTCTCCATTTGGACATGTGGAGAACCAAAGAACCCAAAGTGTTCCATGTTGGGTTTTTACCTCTTGAAAGGGAATCTGGCTACAAAATCCTACTGATTCCACTACAGGAGACAACGTACACACAATTCAAGCTTTGGACATTTTATTTAACCTTCGTATAATCACATTCTACCATTGTGCACGTTATACAGTCCCTAAGAATACTTATACTTCCTTCATGTTGTTCACACATGTAACTCCCCAGAGAAACTAATCTCCACGCAGACGTGTTTTACTTTTAACCTGTACAACTCAATGAAATACAAACGGAAGAAAAACTAAAATCAACTGAGACACATTAAGAGATTCCACTGACGGGAGTTTTTGTTGAGTTTTCTTTCATTTCTCAGACTTTACACAATATAAATGTGTTTAAATAGACAGTTGAGTTTGGTAGAAGTGTAAGCAGAAAACTCCACGGCTGAAAACGTGACGCTGATGGCAAGTGACAAAAAAACTGCAGTTCCTCTAACGTCCACTAGAGGCAGACTCCAGGAGTGACGTCCATGTTAAAAATCTATTATTCTTGTTATTGAATGTTTTATAGAATTCATCTTTAGGCTTAAGAATAATTAATGTCTCCATCTCTTTGACCGTTGTTGAATTAGCTGGGAGTATTTTACCAAGATGACGACGGCCGGAGACGCCACGCTGAGCTTCAGAACTTCAGGAAATGTGTTAAAGGTTCCTCCATCTCTATATAGAGTCAACGGTTTGTATCTGAATTAACCTGATAGAGTCTATGAGGTAAAATTAGAGCTTTTTTCAATGGAGTCTGGTGGATTTAAACAGAGCGTCACCGTCTGTCGAATATTATAAATACATTGTGAACTATTGTTTAATTCTTTGCTGTGAGTTCAGGTCACGTCAGCAGCTTTTTCCTTGTTCTTATCTGATCGTGAATCTGCCTCGTCATCCTGATGCATCTTTGTTCCAGTTGCCTGCAACGCTTCACCGCAACACTCCACAACAAACAACAACCAACAACGATCAACATTTCAACTTTTTTATTTTAGAAATAGTGAATCTCGTTACAAGTCGTCAAACCGTCGACGGTTTAAATAAATATTTAAATACTGTGACTCCCTTTTAGAATAATCAGCCATAACATGGCAACGTGATCAACGCCTGCTCTGGCATTAAAACATTTTGATCAATAAACTGATCAACAGCTAATATTTTACGTGTAATAATAAAAAAAACCCTTAAATATTCTCAAATTAAATACGTTAATAAATAAAAGTATAAAAGTCGTCGGTATAAAAGATGCTGATAAATTAAACAGTAGAAACAGTAGAAACAGTGGAGTTTCTTCAGTGGCTCTTCACGACGCAGAAATCCTGCAGGTACGTGAACAGGATGTCGATCTCTCCCACCGCTTTGACAATGCGCCGCCCGGACTCCATCTGCAACAAACACGGACACGTTAGTGATTAACTACGCACCGGCACACCTCAGGTTATCATGCTAAGCTAAGCTAACAGTCATACTACAGATATGCTTCTGCCTGCATCTTCACATTCGCCCAGTTTCTGGTCTATTTCTAAAATGTATCATTGACTGAGGCAGTCATCATGCTAAGTTAGGCTAACAGTTATGCTAAGCTAACAGGTGTCTGTGTACAGCTTCACATTTACCTCATTTCCTAACTCTCACATTTATAGGTGCATAAATATGTTAAACCTCAGACTGAGCTAATATCATCTTGATGCTAAGCTAATATTTATAAATTAAGCTAACAGGTGGCTGTCTGGACCTTCACATTTAGCTTGTTTCCTGCTTCATCTAATAAAATAAAGTGTATGATCTTTATGCCGAGGTCCAATCAGAACAAATGTCAGTGTTTTTGTAAATTTACAGAACTTTCAGAATAAAGCTCTGACGTTCAGGGAGAAGTTCATTTTTCAGATATTTATGTTTTTGTGTCTCACCGTGGTAAGCTTCCTGCGGAACTCTGCAGCGTGGTGATGGTCGTGATAGTGAGTCACATTCTGCAGGGAGAGGAAGGTTCAGTTAACTTTTGTTATCAGACTAATCTGTGTGAAACCACATGAAGTCGATATCGATTTTTAGCATCAACCACAACAACACCACACACAAACAAATAGCACACACACCGTCTCAGTCTGAACGTCGTGTCCAGATTCCTCAGAAAACGACTCAGTTTTATAAAATAATCATAAAATAATAACTAGATATATTTTTATACTCGACCAAAAACTGTGACTTTCTGATTATTTCAGTTTATAAAATACTGAATCTTAAAGAAACAGCTTCAGAAACATGTTTATTCTCTTTCTCTTTTATCCGGTTATGCTAAGCTAAGCTATCAGTTATGCTAAGTTAAGCTAACAAACAGCTGTTTACCCTGTTTCCAACCCTTTACATTTATCAGTGCATCTCATTTTTAGGCTTCCAGACTGAGCCATTTTTCTTATGCTAAATGAGCTAACAGCTATGCTAAGCTACGCTAAGCTAAGCTTTCTCAGACTGAGACTGGTCCTCGTGCTAAGCTAACTTTAGCTACAGTAACATTATCAGAGGTAAAAACACGTACGCAGCCCTGGGCCTGCAGGTCCTCGCTGACGCGGTGGAGGTCGGTCTTCAGCCGGTGGATGTTGGGATGTTGGTTGTCATGGTGATTCAAGACGTTGTTCAGGTAGTAGTCGAGGATGTTGGCGTGGAGGCAACAGATCTTCAGGTGGTCCTGGAGGAGAAGGAGGAGGATTTTATTTTAACGCTCTGACTTCATACGCCGTGAAGAAGAAGAGATAAAACGTAGAAGTGAAATATTAACCTGGTCAGTGGAGACTCTGGGCATCAGTCTGGAGCTGGCGTCCTCCTCCGACTGGAGACTCTGAGCCTGGAGGAACAGGAGAGACTCTGGTTAAACTCTAAACCTTCAGTTATCTGCATTTTTACTTGCAGGAAACAAAAATATGGAAAGTTCTGGTGCAGAAACTTTACTTATTTACACCTCCATCATGTTTTCACAGTTTTAACTAAATTAATCTTTTATATTTTTCATCTTTAATAAACCACTTATGTTAATAAAGAGAGAAAATATGAAATCTATGTAGTGTAATTAGTGCCCAAATTATTATTTTCATTCATTCATTCATCTTCTGTACCCACTTATTCCTGTTAAGGGTCACTGGAGCCTATCAAAGTCTTATTTATTTATTTTAAATTAAATGTACAGATTTAAAGATAGATTTTTACTTTACATTTTTATCTTTTAAATTGACCACTCACGTGCTGTGACACGACCCGGACGTCCTCGTACGTCTGCTCATTCTGCAGCGGTGGACTCATGGGCTGGTTGAGCGGATGCGCCGCCGCCTGCTCGGCCCAGCCAATCAGGAGCAGCGGCAGGAGGAGGAGAGCGGCGGCGGTGGCGGCGGCCGGACGGAGGGCGCTGGAGGAGACGTTGACCTTCATGGTTGAGAGGCAGAAAACTGATCGTAGTCCTTTGGAGAAGCGAGGAGAAGGTGAGCTCGTCTGCAAAACAGAGAGAAGATGATGAACGGAGATAAAACCCTGCAGGAGCAAAAAACTCTGAAGATGTTGAAGCTGATTCTTCTGAGTGTGTCTCACCTGTCGGTAGGTGCTGTTGTGAAAATCTCTCTGTGCCCCGTCCCTTTATACAGATCAACCTCCGCCCCCTCTGCAGAATGTAGGACATCCAAAAAACCCCATCACACACACACACAGACACTTGACACACAACACACTCGACACTTGACACACACTCGACACAGGCCGGTGCTGAGTTGGTACAATTTGTGTTTACTGTCACGCACAGAGGAAATTAACTGTCAGTCGACCTGTGACGAATTATCGTTTATTTTACTCGTCATCATTTGGGTTTGATTTAACTCACTCTCCGCTGACATCACATCCTCTTTCAGACGTGGACGCGCTCCTCAGAGGATTCAAACCCGGAATCATGATTAGACCTTCCCTGAACAGAAACACGTCTAACCAGCCCCGCGCTCCCATGTGTCGTTATTTGTTGTGTCTGATTATGCAACCTTGTAAAAGTATGCACCGCAGTGATGCAATGAACTGTAATAAAGAAAGACGAATGAATCATTTGAGCAAGAAACTTTCCCGACGACGTATTAAACGACAAGTTTCCATCGGAACATTAGAGCAAACTAACGACTAATTAATTAGGAAAACTTTTAGTTCAGTTAGTTTTCCTGCAGCGTTGAGAAAACTAGTCGTGCATTTAATAGAAAAAGCGAAATAAAATCAAAACTGGTGCCTCCAAAAAAGGTTCAAAAAAGGCAACTGGACTTGTAGATAAATGCCGATAAATATTCTCAAAAACCTCTTCAGCTGCATTTCCTCCAACGGCCACTAGGTGGCGGTGCTCCGAGTAAATTTTGATGATACCTGCGTGAAGGAGAAACCAGTGTCTTTTTAGAAATATATATATCTTGTCTTCTCAGTTCTCAGTAAATTTTGATTCACATTTTAGCATGTTAGCATTTTAGCATGCTAACGTTTGCTTAATAGCGCAAAAAACGAGGATGTCGTTTGTTTTGCAGGAAACAGCAGTGAACCGGGAGGACTCATCCTCTGGGGAACATGAATGTTTGGCTAAACTAAAGACAAACAAAACGTTAGCGCAGCAGCTAGCATAGCCCGTTAGCAACATCAGCAACCACCCGTCACATGGACAGTTTCTTCCCCCGGGCTGTCGCTCTGATGAACTCTGAGCAGTCACAGAGTGTGAGACCATCCACATGAACAATAAACAATAACTCTGCGCTGTTGTATATAGTCACTGTACAATAACCCTGGTTTGGTGTATATATTATCCTGTATTTTATGTGTACAGATTGAGATTTATTTTATTTTATTTTATTTCACTTATTTAAGTTGCTTCTGTCCTAGAGAGAAAAGTTGCCGGAGTCAAATTCCTTGCATGTGTACATACTTGGCCATTAAAGCTGATTCTGATTCTGATGCATCGGAAAAATCTTTAAATATCCTCCACCACATAAAGTTTTTAATAACAATGATGACTCGGTTACAGATCTAGCGCCCCCTACCTTCAGAAAACCTCCAACTACGATCATAATAGAAAAAACATCGGAATTTATTCAAATTTGCACTAAATTAGACTACTTCACATATTAGACTTTAAGATGATTCATGACACCATTGTATGAAATAAAACGTTAACGATGGACCCGGAGGTAAAGATCAGACGACGAGCCGCTGCTTTGAGGAATAATTTCCACAGAGTTATATAAGAGCTGGAGCGTATTATTGGTTCATGTTCAGATAATATCCCCGGAGGGACGACGCCTCTCTGCTTCCTCCTCGGCCTCTCTTGTTCATCTTTTGGCCTCTTAACACATTTCCCGGTCGCTTGTGTTTCCAGGTTTCTGTGTCGAGGATCGAGTGGCAGCGTTTTTTTTTTCTTCTACTCATTATGTCGCATGAGGGCGTGTGAATGTCTGGGATGACAGGATTAAAGAGTCCTCAGATAAAAACCTGTCATCAGATCAGTTTAAATCCAGATTTGAATAAATAAATAAATAAATGTTGGTTTGAGTTTTTTGAAGTTTCCTGTTCGTAGCGTGAAGTCATGAGAACGAGAGTTTAACCACAAACTCTGAGCTGCTGCACATCCTGTCGCCCTAAAACTGACTTCTGTCATATTGTTGTGTCAGCCATAACATTACGACCACCTGATAATCTGGTATTGACTGAACAAGAAGAACATTTTCACCCTCAGAGCTGAAGTCAGGAGCAGGAGAAATGTTCAAGTGGAAGAAATTTGACAAGAATCGATCGACAGAGGAAGAAGGAAGGAGAAGAAGGAAGGAAGAAGAGGAGGAGGAGAGGAAGACGAGGAAGAGAAGGAAAAGTCAGAGGAGGAGGAGGAAGAGGAACAAGAGGAGGAGGAAGAAGATGAGGAGGTCCAAGAAGGAAGAAGCATCCTTGTTTCTGACCCGTGTGGTTCTAGTTCTGATAGAAAGGAGTCAGGACAAACATGTGAGAGCCTTAATTTAATTTTTAATTTGTTTTTACATTTCACACTAGAATCTGATTCAGGCCCGGAAATACATCAGGAGGAGTGAATTAAATAAAGACTTTATCTCATTGTTCCCATTGTTTGTATTGTTTGTATTGTTTGTATTGTTTGTATTGTCGTTTACTCTTTGACATGCTGTCACAGAGTCCACGCCCTCTCGTCATGTTCACCGTGTCTGTACATTGTTACGAGGGGAATTCACAGTCAGCTGGTTCACCTGCAGGTCACCTGGTTTACTGTACGCTCTTTGTTGGTTTGTTCAGCGCGCGCTGCCGGGTAGGACGCCCTCCGTGGAGGAAGTCCTGATCATGTTTGTTTTTCCCCCACGCCGGCGTCCGCACGCACGAGTTGGAGCACGGAAAGAAACGAAAAAGTTTCTTCAGGAGTTTTTGACATTAAGTCCAGGTTTGATTAAATCACTACCGGCTTCATTCAGACGTGATTCTCAACGGAAACATAAATGTTGACCTCATTTACATTCTCTGCAAAGACTTGACAAAACATTAGGTACGCTAGTCAGTGCATTCTAATGTAACACCCCTGAGCTAGCCTGTTGTAGCTAACATCTGGAACTAAAGCATAGTCTGTATATAAACATGGACGTCTCCTCTTCCTCTCATTGGTCAAACTGACACTATGTTCCCGGGGATACGGGCGGCGCCATCTTGTGAGTGTGGATCCAGAGTCTGATCAGTACGGTCTGAGGGCGGAGCCACGTGGAGCCGTGATATTGATGCCCCGCCCACACTTCCTCCAGACTCACTCATGTTTTAGTTTAATTAACACTACGCTCTGCTCTACCTCCACCTGTTACAAGGACATGATGGATTATACACTGGACTAGTTTATTTTGTTATTTATTTTACAACTCTCACGGTCCCACAGGATGCTTTATGGAGTGGTTGGCATGGCAACTGGTGGTTGCCATCACGTCACATCCTGTTTATATAGCGTCAAATAACTAACTAAAATGAAACGGACACATTCGTCAACATATATGTATTTATATTACATAAAATGACATGAAAATATGTAATTGATGTGTATTTAAGTGTTTTAGTTTGGCCTTAGTCCCGCCCAGTAACACGGAGGGGGTGGAGCTTATGACCTATACTGCAGCCAGTCACCAGGGGGAGCTCTGCTTGGTTTGGCTTCACTTTAAAGGAGCAGGTCCATCTTTATATACAGTCTATGCAACCAACCGAATCAGAGCAAGGAATTATGGGACGTATCTTTCTCAACTGATCCTTTATCTGCTGTTGATCGTCCTTAAAAGTTATTTCCTATGAATCTTCACCTGGAGGACGGAGTCATGCTGCTGAGTCATGCTGCTGAGTCATGCTGCTGTTAAACTGGAGTGAATTAAAGTGACAGTGAGTTTACACCTGAACATTAAACTAATAATAAATGAACCTTTAATAATAAATAAAACATGAACGTACATGTTGCTCGCTCAGCGCCCTCTAGTGGCTGCAGGTAGTATGACCAGAACTGAGAGGATGCTGGGGTGGGTGAATGGGTCAGAAATAAAAACCATTAACACTAAAATGGATGAGTTTTCAACTAAAAGATGAAAAAAGCAGGACCCAAATAAACGCTGCTTCCTGCTGCAGGAACTTTCCTCTGGAACTAAGAATCTTTTAGCTGCGTACTCACCAGAGGAACCAGGATCTGAATAATGCAAACTCATTTTTGTTCACTGAGCTACGGAACAACGACGTGGAGGACGTTCTGCAGAGGAGGAAGTTAAGAGTTGAAGCAGCAGATAAGATCTAAAGGTTTCTGGGACTTTTGGTTGAACTGCTGCTGGTTTCTGTTTATTATCTGAAACTAAAACGTCAGCGTTGGATCTTTCTGAAAATCATTTCCTGATGTGAAACAGGAGCCACTGGAGCTAATTTATTATGAAGACACAAACGTTTTGTCCTCGTTTGGAGGACGTTTACAGATAAATCTAATTAAAGACATAACAATGAGTCGTAGTTTTCGTCTTTAATCAAACTTTCTACTTTTACATGATTCAGATTAAAGACGTAAAGATTCTCCTACAAAAATATCAACATTTAAATGAATCACTCGCTTCTATAAAAATACATAATTGCTAACTGCTAATCTCTACATCGTGTGCTAGTTTCCATGGTGACGGCGGAGGGAGGGGTCAGAGGTCGGGGGTCATCTTTTTCCCCAGAAGTTCTCTCGTCTCTTCTGAGCGCGCTCCAGGACGGCGGACGCCGCGGAGCAGGAGGCGGCCGAACGCCACGACATCGCAGAGAGACGGTCGTCTGGGCAACAAACCAATTAACCAGTTATAGATTTAATTAACGGACCTTTAATTTAAATTAAAAACGAATGATTAAAGAAGAGATTCACCGTCATCGGAGCCACAGCCTCCTCCTGAACACTGCAGCTCCCTGAACCTCAGGCCCAGCTCCCCTGGAGGAGGACGCGTCCATCAATCAGTTCATTAACTCATTAACGATCACTCTGTCATTCTGATCAGTAACTCTGCTGAACGTTGGTCAGACGTGTCACTGAGAGTCTTTCCAGGCCAAATATGAAACGTGATCTGTTGAGAAAGCTGCCTGAAAAGGAGCCGAGGAGGAAGTGAGGAAGTGAGGAGGAGCAGGAGGAGCAGGGGGAGTCCCCGCTGCAGTCGGCAGCTTGTTTATTGCATAACACTCAGATTTTTGTCGGCGTCTGTTGTTGATGTGGGCTCAGCGCCGCCGAGGTCAAGTTCATCATGAAAGAACTCAGTCAGCTGCAGCGATGCTAGCATTAGCATTAGCATTAGCATTAGCATTAACAACACGTTAAATAAAATAACGAGGCCTCCAGGTAATTATTAAAAACTTTCCTTCTCCTCAGATCTCCACCTGCTGTTGTTTCAGAACCATGAACAGCTGGTTGTTGACTTTGGGACGTGATCGGTTTAGATTAATATGTTTAGTTTAACGACTGGACCGGTCCTGATCCTGGTCTTAGTCCTGATCCTGGTCCTGGTCTTAGTCCTGGTCTTAGTCCTGATCCTGGTCCTGGTCTTAGTCCTGATCCTGGTCCTGGTCTTAGTCCTGGTCTTAGTCCTGATCCTGGTCCTGGTCTTAGTCCTGATCTTGGTCCTGATCTTAGTCCTGGTCTTAGTCCTGATCTTAGTCCTGGTCTTAGTCCTGGTCTTAGTCCTGATCCTGGTCCTGGTCTTAGTCCTGGTCTTAGTCCTGATCTTAGTCCTGGTCTTAGTCCTGATCCTGGTCCTGATCCTGATCCTGGTCTTAGTCCTGGTCTTAGTCCTGATCCTGGTCCTGATCCTGGTCTTAGTCCTGGTCTTAGTCCTGATCCTGGTCCTGGTCTTAGTCTTGGTCTTAGTCTTGGTCTTAGTCCTGATCCTGGTCCTGGTCTTAGTCCTGGTCTTAGTCCTGATCCTGGTCCTGGTCTTAGTCCTGGTCTTAGTCCTGGTCCTGGTCCTGATACTCACCGTTGTGCTGGAAGTCCGGGTGTCTCAGCGTTCCTTGGATGCCGTGCTGTGCAGGTGTGACGAGAGGGGGCGGGGCTTCAGGGGTCGGAGGCGTTTGCTTCCTCCTGATTGGTTTAGAGGGAGGACTGGAGGCTTCGGCCGGCGCGTTCTCTGGCCACGCCTCCTTCTGTCTGGTTGGCAAGCCGTTGGCGGTGGCGGTCTCCACGTGCGTTACCGCGGAAACGCCGGACCCACACCTCTGAACACAGGAAGAGCCGTCTGACTTTCAAAGTAAAAGGCAACTGAACTCATGTTTGATCAGAATATTATTATTACCTGTTTATTACTGGGAGACAGATCATCAGCGCTCCTCAGCTTTCCCACCAGTATAGCGCCTCCTGGAGGACGGAGGCGTTAAATGAGGACGTGTCGATGCAGCCAGAGGTTAAGATCAAACTACAGGAGATTTAAATCAGCTTCAATCAGCTTCTCTCTAATCTCAAACTTGTGTTACATAATTACGCAGATCAGAGACTGACACTGAACGCAGCACAGCTTCACAACCTCCAGACCAGCAGGTGGCGCTGATGCGTGCGCTGTAACGTCGTAATAACATGGAGAGTGTTTTAGCTTCCATATGTGTCAGCAGTAGCATGCTAGCTAGCGTTAGCTGGGAGGACACGTGCTAACAGCAGGAGTCGGTACCGGCAGCAGGAGTGGTCAGGTCCAGGTGAGTCCTCTGGACCGGCCTCGATTTCAGCCTGGGCGTCGGCAGCCTCCCCTCCTCTCTGCACACACACACACACACACACACACACACACACACACACACACACATTTACAGACTTGTGACACAGTTTTAGTAGAAATGTGATCGGGGTCGACTGAAGAGACTCAGATTCATTTTTATCAGTGTGTTATGTAAGAGAAGACGTCTGCAGCAACACGAGGCGTAAAGTCAGTGCCGCATGACCAGGTGTGTTCATGTCTAGAGGTCAGAGGTCAGAGGTCAGAGGTCAGATACGACCTTTAAATCGTTCATTAATGAAACAAGAGGAAACTATAAACCTTTATTTAACCATAACATGTGATTTACCTTCATATTACGTCCATTATTTTGTTTTCCTACAAACTCTGAACTGTTTCACTGAATAAAATACTTAAAAAAATATTTTTGTGCATTAAAGATTAAAACCTTTTTTGCTGCTATTTAATATTAATATAAAATCAGATGAATGAGCCTTAAACTGTTGTGATAGTTTGATCAGAATCTGAGCTGGTGACGTACTCATCTGTGTCTTCGTCTTCTTCTTCTCCTCGTCCCCAGGCCGTTCGTCGTCCTGAGCCCACGACGGTCGACCTCTTACTGGAGTTACTGCAGGAAACAAACACAGATGGTTTTAATGTGTTTCCAGGTGTGTTTTCTACCCGTCGTCTCTCTCACCTGGCCAGGTCCAGGGCCTCCACATGGGAAGCAGCGTCCGGCGGCTCCGGGGAGGGGTCAGGGGTCGGGCGTGGGGTGGGCGGGTCGGCGGTGGAGTCGGTGGCGTCCGACGGCTCCCACAGAGCGTTGTGCTCAGACAGCAGCTGGCTCAGGTGACCCCTGGAGAAGTTGGTCCCCCAGGCCCGGCGGCGGTACGACGAGGCCCTCTGCCTCAGCTCCCTCATCTGGAACAAACACAGGCGCCGTCGCCATGGTGACGCTTACACTTCCTGCTCACTTCCACCTTAAAGACCTGGATCTGGATCCTGGAGCCTTCAGTCAAGGCGCAGGTAAAACTCTCCTCTTACCAGACGTCACTGTTTGTTTCTGTCTGAGTTAATTAGTCTGTGTGATCTGGACTAAAGGACGTCAAGGAGACGGACGTGGAGATAAAAACCACCTGTGACGCTTCCTGGGGCTTTTTGAGAATCATAAACTAAAGTCAGAACGGAAAAGACCCGAGCAGCAGAGTCATAAAAACTTTATTGAGGAAGAAACTGAAGGAGGCGGAGGACGTCAGAGGACGATAGAGGACGTTAGAGGACATTATAGGATGTCAGAGGACGATAGAGAACATTAGAGGACGTTAGAGGACGTCAGAGGATGTCAGAGGACGTCAGAGGACGATAAAGGACATTAGAGGACGTTAGAGGGCGTCAGAGGATGATAGAGGACGTTAGAGGACATTAGAGGACGTCACTCTAACGTTTCCTGCAGGTTCTGAAGTCAGTGCGGCGTCTCCGGCCGTCGCCATCTTGGCTCAGACTGACAGACACAGATGAAGCTGAAACATCTGGACCTCCTCCTCCATGTCAACAGATGGGACAAAGTCAAAGTCCAGCTAAGACCAGAGACCATCAGAAGGACTCTGAGACGGTGGAGAGAAGACGGTGACTAGCTCCAGTCAGTATCTGTGTTTAATACCATCGCTATAACCCATGGGCGTAGTAGGGGGGGGGGAAAGGGGACCTGACTAGCCAGGGCCCGAGCAGGGAGAGGGCCCATGAACATGAATTGGGCCCTCCAATTAATTGGTGTCATAATGTATTTCAAATATATTGATAACATCAACTGAGCTTTGTGTCAAACCCCTTTCAACATATCGGACATTCTGGGGGCAAAATGGTTTAGTCCGGCCATAGACAGTGACAGGTACGTCAGTGAGCACAGATTGAATGACCTGGAGGTTAACTGTCATCATGCCGCCCTAAAAACACGGTTGAAACAGAAAGAGCGGAAAGAAAAAGAAATAGGAAGCAACTGTTAACTGCTTTCTTTCTGAAAGGTGAACTGAGTTTACTTGTTGTGTAACTACGTCCAATTAACGTTGACGTTGTCGTAGTCCAGAGTCAGTAAATGACATCCTTACGTCTGGTGTAAGACTTTATTTCTTTTTCTACAAGCTGAAGAACAGTTTTATTGAAAAATTAAATAGTTTATTTGATTTGATTCTCTGTTCAGTTGTTGTCTCCTGTTCAACAATAAATGTTTTTAAATCCAAATGTGTCATGGATCAAAACGTTAGCGTAGCCTGATGTCTAGAGGTGTTTGAGCACATGTGAGGGATATTGTAATATTATATATGAAATTAACATTTGTGGATGCGACATGGGATTGTGTGTAGGGTGGAAGCTTGAGGTATGGTCAGAAGATCTACCTGATGATAAGCATGTGGTTGCCAGAAAGAATGGATATGTTGTTGTAGGCTCCATTGTGTAACATGTTGTGACTAAGGGAACTCACATGAAGGAGCTCAGCCTGAGGGGGTCTTTGAGGTACCTCCTCTGTGTCCCTGTGTTCTGGATATTGGTCACTGTATGTCACACAATGGTGGTTAAAGTGAAGGAGAAGTGGTATGTGTGTCATGAGAGGTATGTTGAGATGTTAGGACAATGAGTTGTGTCCAGTCATATGTAATCTTATGATGTGACTACAGATAAGAACATTGTTTAGGATAGTATAAAAGCTGAGGAGAGACTGCCTCTCTTCAGTCATCATCCGTCGCTGATGACTGGCTCTTGCTTGCAAGCAATAAAGGTTTCTAGAAACTAAATATTGTGTCACAACTTGGTATTTGACCAACTCTCATCTGCACTAGACAAGCAACTGACTTGCAGTTGCCACGACAGCACAGGTAGGCTAAAAGCATCAGTTCAGGTGGTGAATGAAAGAATCATCAATATAATCTGATCTGATTTTAGCTTAAAACTTGATTTATGCTTGTTTATTTATAAATAAATGTCTAATTTTTTGTTTTTCCTTGCGTGCTCCGTGCCGTGTCATGAACAGGGGCCCGCTGACATTAAGAGTACGGGCCCCAGAGTTCGTTGCTACGCCCCTGCATGAGTCACGTCTCCTCTTCTTTCTGTTTTATCTGCAGAATGTTTCCTAAACTGGAAGAATTCAACATGAAAACACTTTAAAAAGTAGTTTTCCTCATGATCCTCTGATTCTCTTTCACCTGCTGAACATAATCTGCTCATGAACTCTGTCGAAACACGTCAGAGAGGAAACGCTGGACTGAGTTATGAGAAGAGATTTGTGCAATCACAGACTTGTGTTGTTCTAGTCAGATCAGGTCTGATTCCTGCAGCTTCTGGTAAAGCTGACATTAACCTGACCCTGACCCCGGGGCCCCTAACCTCAGCCCAACACAACTCTGAGGGTTTCATCATTTCCTCTCAACACACGGCTGCTGACGTCAGCTGACTCACCGCGGTGACGGAAAGTCGATCAAACGGTGAATCATCGATTTGTTGATCTCACTTGTGATTTAGAAGCTGCAGCATCTTTGGTTTTAACTTTGTAAAGGTCAAAGCCGACGAGACGCCGACGAGACGCCTACAGACGCTCTGAAGGTTTCAGTGTCCAGGACGATCCGTCAACGTGTCGCTGCTGCATCAACACAATCATTTCACTTTTTACTCTTTGATTTATTTTATTTTTTACGTCTGAAATTTAAAACCTGCACAAAGTGTTGTAGAGAAACAAACTGAGCCTCGTCTACATTTCTACAGATCCGTTCTCTTTGACTCTGCTCCAGCAAAGATCAGCAGAGCCAATCAGATCAAACTTCTCGTATGAGCCCAGTCAGGCTTTAACTCACGTGTCCAGATTTTCTAAAATGTACAGTTTGTGCAGCGTTTACTGTTTGTTAAGATTACTTTCACAGTACTTTACAGTCAACTGGTTTGTTTAAAAATACATTATAAGTCTTCACAAAATCTACAGACTGTGTGCTTTGTGAAAGAACAGATCGGCAAACAGAGGGGGGTCCACCCTGGACAGGTCTCCAGTCTATCCCAGCTGTCATTGGTCTAGAGGGGGGGTCCACCCTGGACAGGTCTCCAGTCTATCCCAGCTGTCACTGGTCTAGAGGGGGGGTCCACCCTGGACAGGTCTCCAGTCTATCCCAGCTGTCATTGGTCTAGAGGGGGGGTCCACCCTGGACAGGTCTCCAGTCTATCACAGGGCTACCACAGAGAGACACTCACACCTACGGCCAATTTAGAATCACCAATGAACCTAACCAGCATGTCTTTGGACGGTGGGAGGAAGCTGGAGAACCTGGAGAGAACCCACGCAGACACAGGGAGAACATGCAGACTACACACAGAAAGCAACCAGTCGACCCATGATGGATTCAAACCCGGGGCCTTCTCGTTGTGAGGCATCAGAGCTAACCACCTCGCCCCACTGTGCCAAACGAACAGATCCAGCCTCCCGTGTGTAGTTTGGGTTAAACTTCCCAGAATGCAAAAAAATACAACATGATACCGGGAGTTAGACGGTTTGGATGAATGATTAGTGGTAAAATGCTGTATTTTAGGAAAACAGTAGCATAAACCCTGAGCTAACACACCCAGCCAGGAAACCTCAGCATGCTAGCAGGACCAGACCAGAAGATTTATCTGGAGTCTCTCCGTTGGGAACTGATTCTGCTCCTGCAAACATCAGCTGGGTGGCTGAATTAGTTTACAGATAAATGTCTGTGATTGGCTGGAGGACTGTCTGGTTGATGCAGAGTGCTACGACGAGCTAACTCACTGCAGGATCATAAACCAGGCTCTAAATATCAGTCTAATCTAAAGGGACCTCTAGATGTGTTGGTTGTTCCTAATAAACTGGAATCAGAGAGAGTAGATTCAACGTCTAAGAAGGCCATCGTCAAGCCTCCTCCTCCTCCTCCTCCTCCTCCTCTTCCTCCTCCTCCTCCTCCTCTCTACGCTGTGACTCAGAGCAGATTCAGCGTTTTCATTCATTCACTGGAAATGAACCGTTGCCAAATACTGAGCCTCCTCTTTTTTTCAAACCACATCTAACTGCTCAAAGTTTTATTTCTAAACACGACAGAAATTAAAATCAAGGACACGACGATAAAACTCTCCGTGTGTTTGCTTTTCTCGTGTTCTCGTGGCTAACAGCTGCTAATTAGCGCTGAACACAGAGTACGTCACCAACCAGTCACTCAGTTCATCACTAATGTTTGATCATTTAAAACTTCACTGTCTGATCTGATTGATGTAACTCTGTTAACCAGAGCAGCAGAGCCGTCCACATACTTTTGGTCATAAGGCGTCAAATTCTTTCAGGGAATAAACGAAGCATTTTAAAACTGTTTGATGTTTTTTTTTTTCTACTTCAGCTGAAGTTTGTGGATTTTATGCAGAAAAGCTAAAACAGTGTTTCATGTGGCGCCCCCCCCCCGGCGGCTAGTAGGAACGTAGCTGTGGTGGTGACTGACACAGAGACGTTTCCCTGAAGTGAAGCTCTGTGGTTTCACCGCTAACACTCAGCACTTTCCATCAGCAACAAACAAAGGCACATTAGCAAC